>NC_073242.2:60020000-60282500 GCF_029281585.2 Gorilla gorilla gorilla
CCATTCCATTCCATTTCCATTCCCATTCCATTTCCATTCCCGTTCCATTTCCATTCCCGTTTCTTTTCCATTCCCGTTCCATTTCCATTCCAGTTCCATTACCATTCCCGTTCCATTTCCATTCCCGATCCATTTCCATTCCCGTTCCTTTTCCATTCCCGTTCCATTTCCATTCCCGTTCCGTTACCATTCCCGTTCCATATCCGTTCCCGTTCCGTTTCCGTTCCCGTTCCATTTCCGTTCTCGTTCCGTTTCCGTTCCCGTTCCATTTCCATTCCCGTTCCATTTCCGTTCCCGTTCCATTTCCATTCCCGTTCCATTTCCGTTCCCGTTCCTTTTCCATTCCCGTTCTATTTCCATTCCCTTTCCATTTCCATTTCATTCCATTCCGTTCTGCTCGGGTACATTCCATTCCATTCCATTGCATTCCATTCCGTTCTGCTCCTGTCCATTCCATTCCATTCCATTCCGTTCCATTCCGTTCTACTCGGGTAGATTCCATTCCATTCCATTCCATTCCATTCCATTCCATTCCATTCCATTCCATTCCATTCCATTCTACTGGTGTCCATTCCATTCCATTCCATTCCATTCCATTCCATTCCATTCCATTCCATTCCATTGCATTCCATTCCATTCCATTCCATTCCATTCCGTTCCGTTCTACTCGGTTACATTCCATTCAATTCCATTCCATTCCGTTCTACTCGGGTAGATTCCATTCCATTCCATTCCATTCCTTTCCTTTCCATTCCATTGCATTCCATTGCATTGCATTGCACTCAATTCCATTCCATTCCATTCCATTCCATTCCATTCCATTCCATTCCATTCCGTTCCGTTCAACTCGGTTACATTCCATTCAATTACATTCCATTCCGTTCTACTCGGTTACATTCCATTCCATTCCATTCCATTCCATTCCAATCCATTCCATTCCATTCCATTCCGTTCTACTCGGGTACATTCCATTCCATTCCATTCCATTCCATTCCATTCCATTCCATTCCATTCCATTCCATTCGGTTCTACTTTGGTACATTCCATTCCATTCCATTCCATTCCATTCCATTCCATTCCATTACATTCCATTCCATTCCATTCCGTTCTACTCGGGTTGATTCCATTCTATTCCATTCCATTCCATTCCATTCCATTCCATTCCATTCCATTCCATTCCATTCCAATCGATTCCATTCCATTCCATTCCATGGAATTCCATTCCATTCCATTCCATTCCATGGAACTCCATTCCGTTCCATTCCATTCCATAGAATTCCATTCCATTCCATTCCATTCCATTCCATTCCATTCCATTCCATTGAATTCCATTCCATTCCATTCCATTCCATTCCATCCCATTCCATTCCATTCCATTCCGTTCTACTCGGGTTGATTCCATTCTATTCCATTCCATTCCATTCGATCCCATTTGATTCCATTCGATTCCATTCAATTCCATTCGATTCCATTCCATTCCACTCCATTCCATTCCATTGAATTCCATTCCATTCCATTCCATTCCATTCCATTCCATTCCATTCCATTCCATTGTATTCCATTCCATTCCATTCCATTCCTTTCCATTGAATTCCATTCCATTCCATTCCATTCCATTCCATTCCATGGAATTCCATTCCATTCCATTCCATGGAATTCCATTCCATTCCATTCCATTCCATTCCATTCCATTCCATTCCATTCCATAGAATTCCATTCCATTCCATTCCATTCCACTGAATTCCGTTCCATTCCATTCCATTCCGTTCCGTTCCGTTCCGTTGCGTTCCGTTGCGTTCCGTTCCGTTCCGTTGTGCTCCGTTCCGTTCTACTCGGGTTGATTCCATTCTATTCCATTCCATTCCAATCCATTCCGTTCCATTCCATTGAATTCCATTCCATTACATTCCATTCCATTCCATTCCATTCCATTCCATTCCATGGAATTCCGTTCCATTCCATTCCATTCCGTTCCGTTCCGTCCCGTTCCGTTCCGTTCCGTTCCGATGCGTTCCGTTCCGTTCTACTCGGGTTGATTCCATTCTATTCCATTCCATTCCATTCGATTCCATTCGATTCCATTCGATTCCACTCCATTCCATTCCATAGAATTCCATTCCATTCCATTCCATTCCATTGAATTCCATTCCATTCCATTCCATTCCATTGAATTCCATTCCATTCCATTCCATTCCATGGAATTCCATTCCATTCCATTCCATTCCATTCCATTCCATTCCATTCCATTGAATTCCATTCCATTCCATTCCATTCCATTCCATTCCATTCTACTGTTGTCCATTCCATTCCATTCCATTCCATTCCATTCCATTCCATTCCAGTCCTTTCCATTCCATTGCATTCCATTGCATTCCATTCCATTCCATTCCATTCCATTCCATTCCATTCCATTCCATTCCACTCCACTCCACTCCACTCCACTCCATTCCACTCCACTCCACTCCGGTACATTCCATTCCATTCCATTCCATTCCATTCCATTCCATTCCGTGCTTCTCGGGTACATTCCGTTCCGTTCCATTCCATTCCATTCCATTCCATTCCGTTCCAGTGCACTCTACTCCACTCCACTCCACTCCACTCCGGTACATTCCATTCCATTCCATTCCATTCCATTCCATTCCATTCCATTCCATTCCATTCCATTCCATTTCCATTCCCATTCCATTTCCATTCCCGTTCCATTTCCATTCCCGTTTCTTTTCCATTCCCGTTCCATTTCCATTCCAGTTCCATTACCATTCCCGTTCCATTTCCATTCCCGATCCATTTCCATTCCCGTTCCTTTTCCATTCCCGTTCCATTTCCATTCCCGTTCCGTTACCATTCCCGTTCCATTTCCGTTCCCGTTCCGTTTCCGTTCCCGTTCCATTTCCGTTCTCGTTCCGTTTCCGTTCCCGTTCCATTTCCATTCCCGTTCCATTTCCGTTCCCGTTCCATTTCCATTCCCGTTCCATTTCCATTCCCTTTCCATTTCCATTTCATTCCATTCCGTTCTGCTCGGGTACATTCCATTCCATTCCATTGCATTCCATTCCGTTCTGCTCCTGTCCATTCCATTCCATTCCATTCCGTTCCATTCCGTTCTACTCGGGTAGATTCCATTCCATTCCATTCCATTCCATTCCATTCCATTCCATTCCATTCCATTCCATTCTACTGGTGTCCATTCCATTCCATTCCATTCCATTCCATTCCATTCCATTCCATTCCATTCCATTCCATTCCATTGCATTCCATTCCATTCCATTCCATTCCATTCCGTTCCGTTCTACTCGGTTACATTCCATTCAATTCCATTCCATTCCGTTCTACTCGGGTAGATTCCATTCCATTCCATTCCATTCCTTTCCTTTCCATTCCATTGCATTCCATTGCATTGCATTGCACTCAATTCCATTCCATTCCATTCCATTCCATTCCATTCCATTCCATTCCATTCCATTCCGTTCCGTTCAACTCGGTTACATTCCATTCAATTACATTCCATTCCGTTCTACTCGGTTACATTCCATTCCATTCCATTCCATTCCATTCCAATCCATTCCATTCCATTCCATTCCGTTCTACTCGGGTACATTCCATTCCATTCCATTCCATTCCATTCCATTCCATTCCATTCCATTCCATTCCATTCGGTTCTACTTTGGTACATTCCATTCCATTCCATTCCATTCCATTCCATTCCATTCCATTACATTCCATTCCATTCCATTCCGTTCTACTCGGGTTGATTCCATTCTATTCCATTCCATTCCATTCCATTCCATTCCATTCCATTCCATTCCATTCCAATCGATTCCATTCCATTCCATTCCATGGAATTCCATTCCATTCCATTCCATTCCATGGAACTCCATTCCGTTCCATTCCATTCCATAGAATTCCATTCCATTCCATTCCATTCCATTCCATTCCATTCCATTCCATTGAATTCCATTCCATTCCATTCCATTCCATTCCATCCCATTCCATTCCATTCCATTCCGTTCTACTCGGGTTGATTCCATTCTATTCCATTCCATTCCATTCGATCCCATTTGATTCCATTCGATTCCATTCAATTCCATTCGATTCCATTCCATTCCACTCCATTCCATTCCATTGAATTCCATTCCATTCCATTCCATTCCATTCCATTCCATTCCATTCCATTCCATTCCATTGAATTCCATTCCATTCCATTCCATTCCTTTCCATTGAATTCCATTCCATTCCATTCCATTCCATTCCATTCCATGGAATTCCATTCCATTCCATTCCATTCCATTCCATTCCATTCCATTCCATAGAATTCCATTCCATTCCATTCCATTCCACTGAATTCCGTTCCATTCCATTCCATTCCGTTCCGTTCCGTTCCGTTGCGTTCCGTTGCGTTCCGTTCCGTTCCGTTGTGCTCCGTTCCGTTCTACTCGGGTTGATTCCATTCTATTCCATTCCATTCCAATCCATTCCGTTCCATTCCATTGAATTCCATTCCATTACATTCCATTCCATTCCATTCCATTCCATTCCATTCCATGGAATTCCGTTCCATTCCATTCCATTCCGTTCCGTTCCGTCCCTTTCCGTTCCGTTCCGTTCCGATGCGTTCCGTTCCGTTCTACTCGGGTTGATTCCATTCTATTCCATTCCATTCCATTCGATTCCATTCGATTCCATTCGATTCCACTCCATTCCATTCCATAGAATTCCATTCCATTCCATTCCATTCCATTGAATTCCATTCCATTCCATTCCATTCCATTGAATTCCATTCCATTCCATTCCATTCCATTGAATTCCATTCCATTCCATTCCATTCCATTCCATTCCATTCCATTGAATTCCATTCCATTCCATTCCATTCCATTCCATTCCATTCCATTCCATTCCATTCCATTCCATTCTACTGTTGTCCATTCCATTCCATTCCATTCCATTCCATTCCATTCCATTCCAGTCCTTTCCATTCCATTGCATTCCATTGCATTCCATTCCATTCCATTCCATTCCATTCCATTCCACTCCACTCCACTCCACTCCACTCCATTCCACTCCACTCCACTCCGGTACATTCCATTCCATTCCATTCCATTCCATTCCATTCCATTCCGTGCTTCTCGGGTACATTCCGTTCCGTTCCATTCCATTCCATTCCATTCCATTCCGTTCCAGTGCACTCTACTCCACTCCACTCCACTCCACTCTGGTACATTCCATTCCATTCCATTCCATTCCATTCCATTCCATTCCATTCCATTCCATTCCATTCCATTTCCATTCCCATTCCATTTCCATTCCCGTTCCATTTCCATTCCCGTTTCTTTTCCATTCCCGTTCCATTTCCATTCCAGTTCCATTACCATTCCCGTTCCATTTCCATTCCCGATCCATTTCCATTCCCGTTCCTTTTCCATTCCCGTTCCATTTCCATTCCCGTTCCGTTACCATTCCCGTTCCATTTCCGTTCCCGTTCCGTTTCCGTTCCCGTTCCATTTCCGTTCTCGTTCCGTTTCCGTTCCCGTTCCATTTCCATTCCCGTTCCATTTCCGTTCCCGTTCCATTTCCATTCCCGTTCCATTTCCATTCCCTTTCCATTTCCATTTCATTCCATTCCGTTCTGCTCGGGTACATTCCATTCCATTCCATTGCATTCCATTCCGTTCTGCTCCTGTCCATTCCATTCCATTCCATTCCGTTCCATTCCGTTCTACTCGGGTAGATTCCATTCCATTCCATTCCATTCCATTCCATTCCATTCCATTCCATTCCATGGAATTCCATTCCATTCCATTCCATTCCATTCCATTCCATTCCATTCCATTCCATAGAATTCCATTCCATTCCATTCCATTCCATTCCATTGAATTCCGTTCCATTCCATTCCATTCCGTTCCGTTCCGTTCCGTTCCGTTGCATTCCGTTCCGTTCCGTTGTGTTCCGTTCCGTTCTACTCGGGTTGATTCCATTCTATACCATTCCATTCCAATCCATTCCATTGAATTCTATTCCATTCCATTCCATTCCATGGAATTCCGTTCCATTCCATTCCATTCCGTTCCGTTCCGTCCCGTTCCGTTCCGTTCCGTTCCGTTGCGTTCCGTTCCGTTCTACTCGGGTTGATTCCATTCTATTCCATTCCATTCCATTCCATTCCATTCGATTCCATTCGATTCCACTCCATTCCATTCCATAGAATTCCATTCCATTCCATTCCATTCCATTGAATTCCATTCCATTCCATTCCATTCCATAGAATTCCATTCCATTCCATTCCATTCCATTGAATTCCATTCCATTCCATTCCATTCCATTCCATTCCATTGAATTCCATTCCATTCCATTCCATTCCATGGAATTCCGTTCCATTCCATTCCATTCCGTTCCGTTCCGTCCCGTTCCGTTCCGTTCCGTTCCGTTGCGTTCCGTTCCGTTCTACTCGGGTTGATTCCATTCTATTCCATTCCATTCCATTCGATTCCATTCGATTCCATTCGATTCCACTCCATTCCATTCCATAGAATTCCATTCCATTCCATTCCATTCCATTGAATTCCATTCCATTCCATTCCATTCCATAGAATTCCATTCCATTCCATTCCATTCCATTGAATTCCATTCCATTCCATTCCATTCCATTCCATTCCATTCCATTCCATTCCATTCCATTGCATTCCATTGCATTCCATTCCATTCCATTCCATTCCATTCCATTCCATTCCACTCCACTCCACTCCACTCCACTCCATTCCACTCCACTCCACTCCGGTACATTCCATTCCATTCCATTCCATTCCATTCCATTCCATTCCATTCCGTGCTTCTCGGGTACATTCCGTTCCGTTCCATTCCATTCCATTCCGTTCCAGTGCACTCTACTCCACTCCACTCCACTCCACTCCACTCCGGTACATTCCATTCCATTCCATTCCATTCCATTCCATTCCATTCCATTCCATTCCATTGAATTCCATTCCGTTCCATTCCATTCCATGGAATTCCATTCCATTCCATTCCATTCCATTCCATTCCATTCCATTCCATTGAATTCCATTCCATTCCATTCCATTCCATTCCATTCCATCCCATTCCATTCCATTCCATTCCATTCCGTTCTACTCGGGTTGATTCCATTCTATTCCATTCCATTCCATTCGATCCCATTTGATTCCATTCGATTCCATTCAATTCCATTCGATTCCATTCCATTCCATTCCATTCCATTCCATTGAATTCCGTTCCATTCCATTCCGTTCCGTTCCGTTCCGTTCCGTTCCGTTGCGTTCCGTTCCGTTCCGTTGTGTTCCGTTCCGTTCTACTCGGGTTGATTCCATTCTATTCCATTCCATTCCAATCCATTCCATTCCATTCCAGTGAATTCCATTCCATTCCATTCCATTCCATTCCATTCCATTCCATTGAATTCCATTCCATTCCATTCCATTCCATTCCAATCCATTCCATTGAATTCCATTCCATTCCATTCCATTCCATGGAATTCCGTTCCATTCCATTCCATTCCGTTCCGTTCCGTCCCGTTCCGTTCCGTTCCGTTCCGTTGCGTTCCGTTCCGTTCTACTCGGTTTGATTCCATTCTATTCCATTCCATTCCATTCGATTCCATTCGATTCCATTCGATTCCACTCCATTCCATTCCATAGAATTCCATTCCATTCCTTTCCATTCCATTGAATTCCATTCCATTCCATTCCATTCCATTGAATTCCATTCCATTCCATTCCATTCCATTGAATTCCATTCCATTCCATTCCATTCCATTCCATTCCATTCCATTCCATTCTACTGGTGTCCATTCCATTCCATTCCATTCCATTCCATTCCATTCCATTCCTTTCCATTCCATTGCATTCCATTGCATTCCATTCCATTCCATTCCATTCCATTCCATTCCATTCCATTCCATTCCATTCCATTCCATTCCTTTCCATTCCATTGCATTCCATTCCATTCCATTCCATTCCATTCCATTCCATTCCATTCCATTCCACTCCACTCCACTCCACTCCACTCCATTCCACTCCACTCCACTCCGGTACATTCCATTCCATTCCATTCCATTCCATTCCATTCCATTCCATTCCGTGCTTCTCGGGTACATTCCGTTCCGTTCCATTCCATTCCATTCCGTTCCAGTGCACTCTACTCCACTCCACTCCACTCCACGCCACTCCGGTACATTCCATTCCATTCCATTCCATTCCATTCCATTTCCATTCCCATTCCATTTCCATTCCCGTTCCATTTCCATTCCCGTTTCTTTTCCATTCCCGTTCCATTTCCATTCCAGTTCCATTACCATTCCCGTTCCATTTCCATTCCCGATCCATTTCCATTCCCGTTCCTTTTCCATTCCCGTTCCATTTCCATTCCCGTTCCGTTACCATTCCCGTTCCATTTCCGTTCCCGTTCCGTTTCCGTTCCCGTTCCATTTCCGTTCTCGTTCCGTTTCCGTTCCCGTTCCATTTCCATTCCCGTTCCATTTCCGTTCCCGTTCCATTTCCATTCCCGTTCCATTTCCATTCCCTTTCCATTTCCATTTCATACCATTCCGTTCTGCTCGGCTACATTCCATTCCATTCCATTGCATTCCATTCCGTTCTGCTCCTGTCCATTCCATTCCATTCCATTCCGTTCCATTCCGTTCTACTCGGGTAGATTCCATTCCATTCCATTCCATTCCATTCCATTCCATTCCATTCCATGGAATTCCATGGAATTCCATTCCATTCCATTCCATTCCATTCCATTCCATTCCATGGAATTCCATTCCATTCCATTCCATTCCATTCCATTCCATAGAATTCCATTCCATTCCATTCCATTCCATTGAATTCCGTTCCATTCCATTCCATTCCGTTCCGTTCTGTTCCGTTCCGTTGCGTTCCGTTCCGTTGCGTTGTGTTCCGTTCCGTTCTACTCGGGTTGATTCCATTCTATTCCATTCCATTCTAATCCATTCCATTGAATTCCATTCCATTCCATTCCATTCCATGGAATTCCGTTCCATTCCATTCCATTCCGTTCCGTTCCGTCCCGTTCCGTTCCGTTCCGTTCCGTTGCGTTCCGTTCCGTTCTACTCGGGTTGATTCCATTCTATTCCATTCCATTCCATTCGATTCCATTCGATTCCATTCGATTCCACTCCATTCCATTCCATAGAATTCCATTCCATTCCATTCCATTCCATTGAATTCCATTCCATTCCATTCCATTCCATTGAATTCCATTCCATTCCATTCCATTCCATTGAATTCCATTCCATTCCATTCCATTCCATTCCATTCCATTCCATGGAATTCCATTCCATTCCATTCCATTCCATTCCATTCCATTCTACTGGTGTCCATTCCATTCCATTCCATTCCATTCCATTCCATTCCTTTCCATTCCATTGCATTCCATTGCATTCCATTCCATTCCATTCCATTCCATTCCATTCCATTCCATTCCATTCCATGGAATTCCGTTCCATTCCATTCCATTCCGTTCCGTTCCGTCCCGTTCCGTTCCGTTCCGTTCCGTTGCGTTCCGTTCCGTTCTACTCGGGTTGATTCCATTCTATTCCATTCCATTCCATTCCATTCCATTCGATTCCATTCGATTCCACTCCATTCCATTCCATAGAATTCCATTCCATTCCATTCCATTCCATTGAATTCCATTCCATTCCATTCCATTCCATAGAATTCCATTCCATTCCATTCCATTCCTTTGAATTCCATTCCATTCCATTCCATTCCATTCCATTCCATTCCATTCCATTCCATTCCATTGCATTCCATTGCATTCCATTCCATTCCATTCCATTCCATTCCATTCCATTCCACTCCACTCCACTCCACTCCACTCCATTCCACTCCACTCCACTCCGGTACATTCCATTCCATTCCATTCCATTCCATTCCATTCCATTCCATTCCATTCCGTGCTTCTCGGGTACATTCCGTTCCGTTCCATTCCATTCCATTCCGTTCCAGTGCACTCTACTCCACTCCACTCCACTCCACTCCACTCCGGTACATTCCATTCCATTCCATTCCATTCCATTCCATTCCATTGCATTCCATTGCATTCCATTCCATTCCATTCCATTCCATTCCATTCCATTCCACTCCACTCCACTCCACTCCACTCCATTCCACTCCACTCCACTCCGGTACATTCCATTCCATTCCATTCCATTCCATTCCATTCCATTCCATTCCATTCCGTGCTTCTCGGGTACATTCCGTTCCGTTCCATTCCATTCCATTCCGTTCCAGTGCACTCTACTCCACTCCACTCCACTCCACTCCACTCCGGTACATTCCATTCCATTCCATTCCCATTCCATTTCCATTCCCGTTCCATTTCTATTCCCGTTTCTTTTCCATTCCCGTTCCATTTCCATTCCAGTTCCATTACCATTCCCGTTCCATTTCCATTCCCGATCCATTTCCATTCCCGTTCCTTTTCCATTCCCGTTCCATTTCCATTCCCGTTCCGTTACCATTCCCGTTCCATTTCCGTTCCCGTTCCGTTTCCGTTCCCGTTCCATTTCCGTTCTCGTTCCGTTTCCGTTCCCGTTCCATTTCCATTCCCGTTCCATTTCCGTTCCCGTTCCATTTCCATTCCCGTTCCATTTCCATTCCCTTTCCATTTCCATTTCATTCCATTCCGTTCTGCTCGGGTACATTCCATTCCATACCATTGCATTCCATTCCGTTCTGCTCCTGTCCATTCCATTCCATTCCATTCCGTTCCATTCCGTTCTACTCGGGTAGATTCCATTCCATTCCATTCCATTCCATTCCATTCCATTCCATTCCATGGAATTCCATTCCATTCCATTCCATTCCATTCCTTTCCATTCCATGGAATTCCATTCCATTCCATTCCATTCCATTCCATTCCATAGAATTCCATTCCATTCCATTCCATTCCATTGAATTCCGTTCCATTCCATTCCATTCCGTTCCGTTCCGTTCCGTTCCGTTCCGTTGCGTTCCGTTCCGTTGCGTTGTGTTCCGTTCCGTTCTACTCGGGTTGATTCCATTCTATTCCATTCCATTCCAATCCATTCCATTGAATTCCATTCCATTCCATTCCATTCCATGGAATTCCGTTCCATTCCATTCCATTCCGTTCCGTTCCGTCCCGTTCCGTTCCGTTCCGTTCCGTTGCGTTCCGTTCCGTTCTACTCGGGTTGATTCCATTCTATTCCATTCCATTCCATTCGATTCCATTCGATTCCATTCGATTCCACTCCATTCCATTCCATAGAATTCCATTCCATTCCATTCCATTCCATTGAATTCCATTCCATTCCATTCCATTCCATTGAATTCCATTCCATTCCATTCCATTCCATTGAATTCCATTCCATTCCATTCCATAGAATTCCATTGAATTCCATTCCATTCCATGGAATTCCATTCCATTCCATTCCATTCCATTCCATTCCATTCCATTCCATTCTACTGGTGTCCATTCCATTCCATTCCATTCCATTCCATTCCATTCCATTCCTTTCCATTCCATTGCATTCCATTGCATTCCATTCCATTCCATTCCATTCCATTCCATTCCATTCCACTCCACTCCACTCCACTCCACTCCATTCCACTCCACTCCACTCCGGTACATTCCATTCCATTCCATTCCATTCCATTCCATTCCATTCCATTCCATTCCGTGCTTCTCGGGTACATTCCGTTCCGTTCCATTCCATTCCATTCCATTCCATTCCGTTCCAGTGCACTCTACTCCACTCCACTCCACTCCACTCCACTCCGGTACATTCCTTTCCATTCCATTCCATTCCATTCCATTCCATTTCCATTCCCATTCCATTTCCATTCCCGTTCCATTTCCATTCCCGTTTCTTTTCCATTCCCGTTCCATTTCCATTCCAGTTCCATTACCATTCCCGTTCCATTTCCATTCCCGATCCATTTCCATTCCCGTTCCTTTTCCATTCCCGTTCCATTTCCATTCCCGTTCCGTTACCATTCCCGTTCCATTTCCGTTCCCGTTCCGTTTCCGTTCCCGTTCCATTTCCGTTCTCGTTCCGTTTCCGTTCCCGTTCCATTTCCATTCCCGTTCCATTTCCGTTCCCGTTCCATTTCCATTCCCGTTCCATTTCCATTCCCTTTCCATTTCCATTTCATTCCATTCCGTTCTGCTCGGGTACATTCCATTCCATTCCATTGCATTCCATTCCGTTCTGCTCCTGTCCATTCCATTCCATTCCATTCCGTTCCATTCCGTTCTACTCGGGTAGATTCCATTCCATTCCATTCCATTCCATTCCATTCCATTCCATTCCATGGAATTCCATTCCATTCCATTCCATTCCATTCCATTCCATGGAATTCCATTCCATTCCATTCCATTCCATTCCATTCCATGGAATTCCATTCCATTCCTTTCCATTCCATTCCATTCCATAGAATTCCATTCCATTCCATTCCATTCCATTGAATTCCGTTCCATTCCATTCCATTCCGTTCCGTTCCGTTCCGTTCCGTTCCGTTGCGTTCCGTTCCGTTGCGTTGTGTTCCGTTCCGTTCTACTCGGGTTGATTCCATTCTATTCCATTCCATTCCAATCCATTCCATTGAATTCCATTCCATTCCATTCCATTCCATGGAATTCCGTTCCATTCCATTCCATTCCGTTCCGTTCCGTCCCGTTCCGTTCCGTTCCGTTCCGTTGCGTTCCGTTCCGTTCTACTCGGGTTGATTCCATTCTATTCCATTCCATTCCATTCGATTCCATTCGATTCCATTCGATTCCACTCCATTCCATTCCATAGAATTCCATTCCATTCCTTTCCATTCCATTGAATTCCATTCCATTCCATTCCATTCCATTGAATTCCATTCCATTCCATTCCATTCCATTGAATTCCATTCCATTCCATTCCATTCCATTCCATTCCATTCCATTCCATTCTACTGGTGTCCATTCCATTCCATTCCATTCCATTCCATTCCATTCCATTCCTTTCCATTCCATTGCATTCCATTGCATTCCATTCCATTCCATTCCATTCCATTCCATTCCATTCCATTCCATTCCATTCCATTCCATTCCTTTCCATTCCATTGCATTCCATTGCATTCCATTCCATTCCATTCCATTCCATTCCATTCCATTCCACTCCACTCCACTCCACTCCACTCCATTCCACTCCACTCCACTCCGGTACATTCCATTCCATTCCATTCCATTCCATTCCATTCCATTCCATTCCGTGCTTCTCGGGTACATTCCGTTCCGTTCCATTCCATTCCATTCCGTTCCAGTGCACTCTACTCCACTCCACTCCACTCCACGCCACTCCGGTACATTCCATTCCATTCCATTCCATTCCATTCCATTTCCATTCCCATTCCATTTCCATTCCCGTTCCATTTCCATTCCCGTTTCTTTTCCATTCCCGTTCCATTTCCATTCCAGTTCCATTACCATTCCCGTTCCATTTCCATTCCCGATCCATTTCCATTCCCGTTCCTTTTCCATTCCCGTTCCATTTCCATTCCCGTTCCGTTACCATTCCCGTTCCATTTCCGTTCCCGTTCCGTTTCCGTTCCCGTTCCATTTCCGTTCTCGTTCCGTTTCCGTTCCCGTTCCATTTCCATTCCCGTTCCATTTCCGTTCCCGTTCCATTTCCATTCCCGTTCCATTTCCATTCCCTTTCCATTTCCATTTCATACCATTCCGTTCTGCTCGGCTACATTCCATTCCATTCCATTGCATTCCATTCCGTTCTGCTCCTGTCCATTCCATTCCATTCCATTCCGTTCCATTCCGTTCTACTCGGGTAGATTCCATTCCATTCCATTCCATTCCATTCCATTCCATTCCATTCCATGGAATTCCATGGAATTCCATTCCATTCCATTCCATTCCATTCCATTCCATTCCATGGAATTCCATTCCATTCCATTCCATTCCATTCCATTCCATAGAATTCCATTCCATTCCATTCCATTCCATTGAATTCCGTTCCATTCCATTCCATTCCGTTCCGTTCCGTTCCGTTCCGTTCCGTTGCGTTCCGTTCCGTTGCGTTGTGTTCCGTTCCGTTCTACTCGGGTTGATTCCATTCTATTCCATTCCATTCTAATCCATTCCATTGAATTCCATTCCATTCCATTCCATTCCATGGAATTCCGTTCCATTCCATTCCATTCCGTTCCGTTCCGTCCCGTTCCGTTCCGTTCCGTTCCGTTGCGTTCCGTTCCGTTCTACTCGGGTTGATTCCATTCTATTCCATTCCATTCCATTCGATTCCATTCGATTCCATTCGATTCCACTCCATTCCATTCCATAGAATTCCATTCCATTCCATTCCATTCCATTGAATTCCATTCCATTCCATTCCATTCCATTGAATTCCATTCCATTCCATTCCATTCCATTGAATTCCATTCCATTCCATTCCATTCCATTCCATTCCATTCCATGGAATTCCATTCCATTCCATTCCATTCCATTCCATTCCATTCTACTGGTGTCCATTCCATTCCATTCCATTCCATTCCATTCCATTCCTTTCCATTCCATTGCATTCCATTGCATTCCATTCCATTCCATTCCATTCCATTCCATTCCATTCCATTCCATTCCATGGAATTCCGTTCCATTCCATTCCATTCCGTTCCGTTCCGTCCCGTTCCGTTCCGTTCCGTTCCGTTGCGTTCCGTTCCGTTCTACTCGGGTTGATTCCATTCTATTCCATTCCATTCCATTCCATTCCATTCGATTCCATTCGATTCCACTCCATTCCATTCCATAGAATTCCATTCCATTCCATTCCATTCCATTGAATTCCATTCCATTCCATTCCATTCCATAGAATTCCATTCCATTCCATTCCATTCCATTGAATTCCATTCCATTCCATTCCATTCCATTCCATTCCATTCCATTCCATTCCATTCCATTGCATTCCATTGCATTCCATTCCATTCCATTCCATTCCATTCCATTCCATTCCACTCCACTCCACTCCACTCCACTCCATTCCACTCCACTCCACTCCGGTACATTCCATTCCATTCCATTCCATTCCATTCCATTCCATTCCATTCCATTCCGTGCTTCTCGGGTACATTCCGTTCCGTTCCATTCCATTCCATTCCGTTCCAGTGCACTCTACTCCACTCCACTCCACTCCACTCCACTCCGGTACATTCCATTCCATTCCATTCCATTCCATTCCATTCCATTGCATTCCATTGCATTCCATTCCATTCCATTCCATTCCATTCCATTCCATTCCACTCCACTCCACTCCACTCCACTCCATTCCACTCCACTCCACTCCGGTACATTCCATTCCATTCCATTCCATTCCATTCCATTCCATTCCATTCCATTCCGTGCTTCTCGGGTACATTCCGTTCCGTTCCATTCCATTCCATTCCGTTCCAGTGCACTCTACTCCACTCCACTCCACTCCACTCCACTCCGGTACATTCCATTCCATTCCATTCCCATTCCATTTCCATTCCCGTTCCATTTCCATTCCAGTTCCATTACCATTCCCGTTCCATTTCCATTCCCGATCCATTTCCATTCCCGTTCCTTTTCCATTCCCGTTCCATTTCCATTCCCGTTCCGTTACCATTCCCGTTCCATTTCCGTTCCCGTTCCGTTTCCGTTCCCGTTCCATTTCCGTTCTCGTTCCGTTTCCGTTCCCGTTCCATTTCCATTCCCGTTCCATTTCCGTTCCCGTTCCATTTCCATTCCCGTTCCATTTCCATTCCCTTTCCATTTCCATTTCATTCCATTCCGTTCTGCTCGGGTACATTCCATTCCATACCATTGCATTCCATTCCGTTCTGCTCCTGTCCATTCCATTCCATTCCATTCCGTTCCATTCCGTTCTACTCGGGTAGATTCCATTCCATTCCATTCCATTCCATTCCATTCCATTCCATTCCATTCCATGGAATTCCATTCCATTCCATTCCATTCCATTCCTTTCCATTCCATGGAATTCCATTCCATTCCATTCCATTCCATTCCATTCCATAGAATTCCATTCCATTCCATTCCATTCCATTGAATTCCGTTCCATTCCATTCCATTCCGTTCCGTTCCGTTCCGTTCCGTTCCGTTGCGTTCCGTTCCGTTGCGTTGTGTTCCGTTCCGTTCTACTCGGGTTGATTCCATTCTATTCCATTCCATTCCAATCCATTCCATTGAATTCCATTCCATTCCATTCCATTCCATGGAATTCCGTTCCATTCCATTCCATTCCGTTCCGTTCCGTCCCGTTCCGTTCCGTTCCGTTCCGTTGCGTTCCGTTCCGTTCTACTCGGGTTGATTCCATTCTATTCCATTCCATTCCATTCGATTCCATTCGATTCCATTCGATTCCACTCCATTCCATTCCATAGAATTCCATTCCATTCCATTCCATTCCATTGAATTCCATTCCATTCCATTCCATTCCATTGAATTCCATTCCATTCCATTCCATTCCATTGAATTCCATTCCATTCCATTCCATAGAATTCCATTGAATTCCATTCCATTCCATGGAATTCCATTCCATTCCATTCCATTCCATTCCATTCCATTCCATTCCATTCTACTGGTGTCCATTCCATTCCATTCCATTCCATTCCATTCCATTCCATTCCATTGAATTCCATTCCATTCCATTCCATTCCATTGAATTCCATTCCATTCCATTCCATAGAATTCCATTGAATTCCATTCCATTCCATGGAATTCCATTCCATTCCATTCCATTCCATTCCATTCCATTCCATTCCATTCTACTGGTGTCCATTCCATTCCATTCCATTCCATTCCATTCCATTCCATTCCTTTCCATTCCATTGCATTCCATTGCATTCCATTCCATTCCATTCCATTCCATTCCATTCCATTCCACTCCACTCCACTCCACTCCACTCCATTCCACTCCACTCCACTCCGGTACATTCCATTCCATTCCATTCCATTCCATTCCATTCCATTCCATTCCATTCCGTGCTTCTCGGGTACATTCCGTTCCGTTCCATTCCATTCCATTCCATTCCATTCCGTTCCAGTGCACTCTACTCCACTCCACTCCACTCCACTCCACTCCGGTACATTCCATTCCATTCCATTCCATTCCATTCCATTCCATTTCCATTCCCATTCCATTTCCATTCCCGTTCCATTTCCATTCCCGTTTCTTTTCCATTCCCGTTCCATTTCCATTCCAGTTCCATTACCATTCCCGTTCCATTTCCATTCCCGATCCATTTCCATTCCCGTTCCTTTTCCATTCCCGTTCCATTTCCATTCCCATTCCGTTACCATTCCCGTTCCATTTCCGTTCCCGTTCCGTTTCCGTTCCCGTTCCATTTCCGTTCTCGTTCCGTTTCCGTTCCCGTTCCATTTCCATTCCCGTTCCATTTCCGTTCCCGTTCCATTTCCATTCCCGTTCCATTTCCATTCCCTTTCCATTTCCATTTCATTCCATTCCGTTCTGCTCGGGTACCTTCCATTCCATTCCATTGCATTCCATTCCGTTCTGCTCCTGTCCATTCCATTCCATTCCATTCCGTTCCATTCCGTTCTACTCGGGTAGATTCCATTCCATTCCATTCCATTCCATTCCATTCCATTCCATTCTACTGGTGTCCATTCCATTCCATTCCATTCCATTCCATTCCATTCCATTCCATTCCATTCCATTGCATTCCATTCCATTCCATTGCATTCCATTCCATTCCATTCCATTCCATTCCGTTCCGTTCTACTCGGTTACATTCCATTCAATTCCATTCCATTCCGTTCTACTCGGGTAGATTCCATTCCATTCCATTCCATTCCTTTCCATTCCATTGCATTCCATTGCATTGCATTGCACTCAATTCCATTCCATTCCATTCCATTCCATTCCATTCCATGCCATTCCATTCCGTTCCGTTCAACTCGGTTACATTCCATTCAATTACATTCCATTCCGTTCTACTCGGTTACATTCCATTCCATTCCATTCCATTCCATTCCAATCCATTCCATTCCATTCCATTCCGTTCTACTTTGGTACATTCCATTCCATTCCATTCCATTCCATTCCATTCCGTTCTACTCGGGTTGATTCCATTCTATTCCATTCCATTCCATTCCATTCCATTCCATTCCATTCCATTCCATTCCATGGAATTCCATTCCATTCCATTCCATTCCATTCCATTCCATTCCATTCCATTGAATTCCATTCCATTCCATTCCATTCCATTCCATTGAATTCCATTCCGTTCCATTCCATTCCATTGAATTCCATTCCATTCCATTCCATTCCATTCCATTCCATTCCATTCCATTCCATTCCATTCCATTCCATTCCATTCCATTGAATTCCATTCCATTCCATTCCATTCCATTCCATTCCATTCCATCCCATTCCATTCCATTCCATTCCATTCCGTTCTACTCGGGTTGATTCCATTCTATTCCATTCCATTCCATTCGATCCCATTTGATTCCATTCGATTCCATTCAATTCCATTCGATTCCATTCCATTCCACTCCATTCCATTCCATTGAATTCCATTCCGTTCCATTCCATTCCATTCCATTCCATTCCATTCCATTCCATTGAATTCCATTCCATTCCATTCCATTCCATTCCATTGAATTCCATTCCATTCCATTCCATTCCATTGAATTCCATTCCATTCCATTCCATTCCATTCCATTCCATTCCATTCCATTCTACTGGTGTCCATTCCATTCCATTCCATTCCATTCCATTCCATTCCATTCCTTTCCATTCCATTGCATTCCATTGCATTCCATTCCATTCCATTCCATTCCATTCCATTCCATTCCACTCCACTCCACTCCACTCCACTCCATTCCACTCCACTCCACTCCGGTACATTCCATTCCATTCCATTCCATTCCATTCCATAGAATTCCATTCCATTCCATTCCATTCCATTCCATTGAATTCCATTCCATTCCATTCCATTCCATTCCATTCCATTCCATTGAATTCCATTCCATTCCATAGAATTCCATTCCATTCCATTCCATTCCATTGAATTCCGTTCCTTTCCATTCCATTCCATTCCGTTCCTTTCCGTTCCGTTCCGTTCCGTTCCGTTGCGTTCCGTTCCGTTCCGTTGCGTTCCGTTCCGTTCTACTCGGGTTGATTCCATTCTATTCCATTCCATTCCATTCCATTCCATTCCATTCCATTCCATTCCATTCCATTCCATTGAATTCCGTTCCATTCCATTCCATTGCCTTCCGTTCCGTCCCGTTCCTTTCCGTTCCGTTCCGTTGCGTGCCGTTCCGTTCTACTCAGGTTGATTCCATTCTATTCCATTCCATTCCATTCGATTCCATTCGATTCCAATCGATTCCATTCGATTGCATTCGATTCCATTCGTTGCCATTCCATTCCATTCCATTGAATTCCATTCCGTTCCATTCCATTCCATTCCATTCCATTGAATTCCATTCCATTCCATTCCATTCCTTTCCATTCCATAGAATTCCATTCCATTCCATTCCATTCCATTCCATTCCATTCCATTCCATTCCATTGAATTCCGTTCCATTCCATTCCATTCCATTCCATTCCATTCCATAGAATTCCGTTCCATTCCATTCCATTCCATTCCATTCCATTCCATAGAATTCCATTCCATTCCGTTCCATTCCATTCCATTCCATAGAATTCCATTCCATTCCATTCCATTCCATTCCATTTCATTGAATTCCATTCCATTCCATTCCATTCCATTCCATTCCATTCCATAGAATTCCATTCCATTCCATTCCATTCCATTGAATTCCGTTCCATTCCATTCCATTCCGTTCCGTTCCATTACGTTCCGTTCCGTTGCGTTCCGTTCCGTTCCGTTGTGTTCCGTTCCGTTCTACTCGGGTTGATTCCATTCTATTCCATTCCATTCCAATCCATTCCATTCCATTCCATTGAATTCCATTCCATTCCATTCCATTCCATTCCATTCCATTCCATGGAATTCCATTCCATTCCATTCTATGGAATTCCGTTCCATTTCATTCCATTCCGTTCCTTTCCATCCCGTTCCGTTCCGTTCCGTTCCGTTGCGTTCCGTTCCGTTCTACTCGGGTTGATTCCATTCTATTCCATTCCATTCCATTCGATTCCATTCGATTCCATTCGATTACACTCCATTCCATTCCATAGAATTCCATTCCATTCCATTCCATTCCATTGAATTCCATTCCATTCCATTCCATAGAATTCCATTGAATTCCATTCCATTCCATTGAATTCCATTCCATTCCATTCCATTCCATTCCATTCCATTCCATTCTACTGGTGTCCATTCCATTCCATTCCATTCCATTCCATTCCATTCCATTCCATTCCTTTCCATTCCATTGCATTCCATTGCATTCCATTCCATTCCATTCCATTCCATTCCATTCCATTCCACTCCACTCCACTCCACTCCACTCCATTCCACTCCACTCCACTCCGGTACATTCCATTCCATTCCATTCCATTCCATTCCATTCCATTCCATTCCATTCCATTCCATTCCGTGCTTCTCGGGTACATTCCGTTCCGTTCCATTCCATTCCATTCCATTCCATTCCGTTCCAGTGCACTCTACTCCACTCCACTCCACTCCACTCCACTCCACTCCGGTACATTCCATTCCATTCCTTTCCATTCCATTCCATTCCATTTCCATTCCCATTCCATTTCCATTCCCGTTCCATTTCCATTCCCGTTTCTTTTCCATTCCCGTTCCATTTCCATTCCAGTTCCATTACCATTCCCGTTCCATTTCCATTCCCGATCCATTTCCATTCCCGTTCCTTTTCCATTCCCGTTCCATTTCCATTCCCATTCCGTTACCATTCCCGTTCCATTTCCGTTCCCGTTCCATTTCCGTTCCCGTTCCATTTCCGTTCTCGTTCCGTTTCCGTTCCCGTTCCATTTCCGTTCTCGTTCCGTTTCCGTTCCCGTTCCATTTCCATTCCCGTTCCATTTCCGTTCCCGTTCCATTTCCATTCCCGTTCCATTTCCATTCCCTTTCCATTTCCATTTCATTCCATTCCGTTCTGCTCGGGTACCTTCCATTCCATTCCATTGCATTCCATTCCGTTCTGCTCCTGTCCATTCCATTCCATTCCATTCCGTTCCATTCCGTTCTACTCGGGTAGATTCCATTCCATTCCATTCCATTCCATTCCATTCCATTCCATTCCATTCCATTCTACTGGTGTCCATTCCATTCCATTCCATTCCATTCCATTCCATTCCATTCCATTGCATTCCATTCCATTCCATTCCATTCCATTCCGTTCCGTTCTACTCGGTTACATTCCATTCAATTCCATTCCATTCCGTTCTACTCGGGTAGATTCCATTCCATTCCATTCCATTCCTTTCCATTCCATTGCATTCCATTGCATTGCATTGCACTCAATTCCATTCCATTCCATTCCATTCCATTCCATTCCATTCCATTCCATTCCGTTCCGTTCAACTCGGTTACATTCCATTCAATTACATTCCATTCCGTTCTACTCGGTTACATTCCATTCCATTCCATTCCATTCCATTCCAATCCATTCCATTCCATTCCATTCCGTTCTACTTTGGTACATTCCATTCCATTCCATTCCATTCCATTCCATTCCATTCCATTACATTCCATTCCATTGCATTCCGTTCTACTCGGGTTGATTCCATTCTATTCCATTCCATTCCATTCCATTCCATTCCATTCCATTCCATTCCATTCCATTCCATGGAATTCCATTCCATTCCATTCCATTCCATTCCATTCCATTCCATTGAATTCAATTCCATTCCATTCCATTCCATTCCATTGAATTCCATTCCATTCCATTCCATTCCATTCCATTCCATTCCATTCCATCCCATTCCATTCCATTCCATTCCATTCCGTTCTACTCGGGTTGATTCCATTCTATTCCATTCCATTCCATTCGATCCCATTTGATTCCATTCGATTCCATTCAATTCCATTCGATTCCATTCCATTCCACTCCATTCCATTCCATTGAATTCCATTCCGTTCCATTCCATTCCATTCCATTCCATTCCATTCCATTCCATTGAATTCCATTCCATTCCATTCCATTCCATTCCATTGAATTCCATTCCATTCCATTCCATTCCATTGAATTCCATTCCATTCCATTCCATTCCATTCCATTCCATTCCATTCTACTGTTGTCCATTCCATTCCATTCCATTCCATTCCATTCCATTCCATTCCTTTCCATTCAATTGCATTCCATTGCATTCCATTCCATTCCATTCCATTCCATTCCATTCCATTCCATTCCACTCCACTCCACTCCACTCCACTCCATTCCACTCCACTCCACTCCGGTACATTCCATTCCATTCCATTCCATTCCATTCCATAGAATTCCATTCCATTCCATTCCATTCCATTCCATTGAATTCCATTCCATTCCATTCCATTCCATTCCATTCCATTCCATTGAATTCCATTCCATTCCATAGAATTCCATTCCATTCCATTCCATTCCATTGAATTCCGTTCCTTTCCATTCCATTCCATTCCGTTCCTTTCCGTTCCGTTCCGTTCCGTTCCGTTGCGTTCCGTTCCGTTCCGTTGCGTTCCGTTCCGTTCTACTCGGGTTGATTCCATTCTATTCCATTCCATTCCATTCCATTCCATTGAATTCCATTCCATTCCATTCCATTCCATTGAATTCCGTTCCATTCCATTCCATTCCCTTCCGTTCCGTCCCGTTCCGTTCCGTTCCGTTCCGTTGCGTGCCGTTCCGTTCTACTCAGGTTGATTCCATTCTATTCCATTCCATTCCATTCGATTCCATTCGATTCCAATCGATTCCATTCGATTGCATTCGATTCCATTCGTTGCCATTCCATTCCATTCCATTGAATTCCATTCCGTTCCATTCCATTCCATTCCATTCCATTGAATTCCATTCCATTCCATTCCATTCCTTTCCATTCCATAGAATTCCATTCCATTCCATTCCATTCCATTCCATTCCATTCCATTCCATTGAATTCCGTTCCATTCCATTCCATTCCATTCCATTCCATTCCATAGAATTCCGTTCCATTCCATTCCATTCCATTCCATTCCATTCCATTCCATTCCATAGAATTCCATTCCATTCCGTTCCATTCCATTCCATTCCATAGAATTCCATTCCATTCCATTCCATTCCATTCCATTTCATTGAATTCCATTCCATTCCATTCCATTCCATTCCATTCCATTCCATAGAATTCCATTCCATTCCATTCCATTCCATTGAATTCCGTTCCATTCCATTCCATTCCGTTCCGTTCCATTCCGTTCCGTTCCGTTGCGTTCCGTTCCGTTCCGTTATGTTCCGTTCCGTTCTACTCGGGTTGATTCCATTCTATTCCATTCCATTCCAATCCTTTCCATTCCATTCCATTGAATTCCATTCCATTCCATTCCATTCCATTCCATTCCATTCCATTCCATGGAATTCCATTCCATTCCATTCCATGGAATTCCGTTCCATTTCATTCCATTCCGTTCCTTTCCATCCCGTTCCGTTCCGTTCCGTTCTACTCGGGTTGATTCCATTCTATTCCATTCCATTCCATTCGATTCCATTCGATTCCATTCGATTCCACTCCATTCCATTCCATAGAATTCCATTCCATTCCATTCCATTCCATTGAATTCCATTCCATTCCATTCCATAGAATTCCAATGAATTCCATTCCATTCCATTGAATTCCATTCCATTCCATTCCATTCCATTCCATTCCATTCCATTCCATTCTACTGGTGTCCATTCCATTCCATTCCATTCCATTCCATTCCATTCCATTCCATTCCTTTCCATTCCATTGCATTCCATTGCATTCCATTCCATTCCATTCCATTCCATTCCATTCCATTCCACTCCACTCCACTCCACTCCACTCCATTCCACTCCACTCCACTCCGGTACATTCCATTCCATTCCATTCCATTCCATTCCATTCCATTCCATTCCATTCCATTCCGTGCTTCTCGGGTACATTCCGTTCCGTTCCATTCCATTCCATTCCATTCCATTCCGTTCCAGTGCACTCTACTCCACTCCACTCCACTCCACTCCACTCCGGTACATTCCATTCCATTCCATTCCATTCCATTCCATTCCATTTCCATTCCCATTCCATTTCCATTCCCGTTCCATTTCCATTCCCGTTTCTTTTCCATTCCCGTTCCATTTCCATTCCAGTTCCATTACCATTCCCGTTCCATTTCCATTCCCGATCCATTTCCATTCCCGTTCCTTTTCCATTCCCGTTCCATTTCCATTCCCGTTCCGTTACCATTCCCGTTCCATATCCGTTCCCGTTCCGTTTCCGTTCCCGTTCCATTTCCGTTCTCGTTCCGTTTCCGTTCCCGTTCCATTTCCATTCCCGTTCCATTTCCGTTCCCGTTCCATTTCCATTCCCGTTCCATTTCCGTTCCCGTTCCTTTTCCATTCCCGTTCTATTTCCATTCCCTTTCCATTTCCATTTCATTCCATTCCGTTCTGCTCGGGTACATTCCATTCCATTCCATTGCATTCCATTCCGTTCTGCTCCTGTCCATTCCATTCCATTCCATTCCGTTCCATTCCGTTCTACTCGGGTAGATTCCATTCCATTCCATTTAATTCCATTCCATTCCATTCCATTCCATTCTACTGGTGTCCATTCCATTCCATTCCATTCCATTCCATTCCATTCCATTCCATTCCATTCCATTGCATTCCATTCCATTCCATTCCATTCCATTCCGTTCCGTTCTACTCGGTTACATTCCATTCAATTCCATTCCATTCCGTTCTACTCGGGTAGATTCCATTCCATTCCATTCCATTCCTTTCCTTTCCATTCCATTGCATTCCATTGCATTGCATTGCACTCAATTCCATTCCATTCCATTCCATTCCATTCCATTCCATTCCATTCCATTCCGTTCCGTTCAACTCGGTTACATTCCATTCAATTACATTCCATTCCGTTCTACTCGGTTACATTCCATTCCATTCCAATCCATTCCATTCCATTCCATTCCGTTCTACTCGGGTACATTCCATTCCATTCCATTCCATTCCATTCCATTCCATTCCATTCCATTCCATTCGGTTCTACTTTGGTACGTTCCATTCCATTCCATTCCATTCCATTCCATTCCATTCCATTACATTCCATTCCATTCCATTCCGTTCTACTCGGGTTGATTCCATTCTATTCCATTCCATTCCATTCCATTCCATTCCATTCCATTCCATTCCAATCGATTCCATTCCATTCCATTCCATGGAATTCCATTCCATTCCATTCCATTCCATGGAACTCCATTCCGTTCCATTCCATTCCATAGAATTCCATTCCATTCCATTCCATTCCATTCCATTCCATTCCATTCCATTCCATTGAATTCCATTCCATTCCATTCCATTCCATTCCATCCCATTCCATTCCATTCCATTCCGTTCTACTCGGGTTGATTCCATTCTATTCCATTCCATTCCATTCGATCCCATTTGATTCCATTCAATTCCATTCAATTCCATTCGATTCCATTCCATTCCACTCCATTCCATTCCATTGAATTCCATTCCATTCCATTCCATTCCATTCCATTCCATTCCATTCCATTCCATTGTATTCCATTCCATTCCATTCCATTCCTTTCCATTGAATTCCATTCCATTCCATTCCATTCCATTCCATTCCATGGAATTCCATTCCATTCCATTCCATGGAATTCCATTCCATTCCATTCCATTCCATTCCATTCCATTCCATTCCATTCCATAGAATTCCATTCCATTCCATTCCATTCCACTGAATTCCGTTCCATTCCATTCCATTCCGTTCCGTTCCGTTCCGTTGCGTTCCGTTGCGTTCCGTTCCGTTCCGTTGTGCTCCGTTCCGTTCTACTCGGGTTGATTCCATTCTATTCCATTCCATTCCAATCCATTCCGTTCCATTCCATTGAATTCCATTCCATTCCATTCCATTCCATTCCATTCCATTCCATTCCATTCCATGGAATTCCGTTCCATTCCATTCCATTCCGTTCCGTTCCGTCCCGTTCCGTTCCGTTCCGTTCCGATGCGTTCCGTTCCGTTCTACTCGGGTTGATTCCATTCTATTCCATTCCATTCCATTCGATTCCATTCGATTCCATTCGATTCCACTCCATTCCATTCCATAGAATTCCATTCCATTCCATTCCATTCCATTGAATTCCATTCCATTCCATTCCATTCCATTGAATTCCATTCCATTCCATTCCATTCCATGGAATTCCATTCCATTCCATTCCATTCCATTCCATTCCATTCCATTCCATTGAATTCCATTCCATTCCATTCCATTCCATTCCATTCCATTCCATTCCATTCCATTCTACTGTTGTCCATTCCATTCCATTCCATTCCATTCCATTCCATTCCATTCCAGTCCTTTCCATTCCATTGCATTCCATTGCATTCCATTCCATTCCATTCCATTCCATTCCATTCCATTCCATTCCACTCCACTCCACTCCACTCCACTCCATTCCACTCCACTCCACTCCGGTACATTCCATTCCATTCCATTCCATTCCATTCCATTCCATTCCGTGCTTCTCGGGTACATTCCGTTCCGTTCCATTCCATTCCATTCCATTCCATTCCGTTCCAGTGCACTCTACTCCACTCCACTCCACTCCACTCCGGTACATTCCATTCCATTCCATTCCATTCCATTCCATTCCATTCCATTCCATTCCATTCCATTTCCATTCCCATTCCATTTCCATTCCCGTTCCATTTCCATTCCCGTTTCTTTTCCATTCCCGTTCCATTTCCATTCCAGTTCCATTACCATTCCCGTTCCATTTCCATTCCCGATCCATTTCCATTCCCGTTCCTTTTCCATTCCCGTTCCATTTCCATTCCCGTTCCGTTACCATTCCCGTTCCATTTCCGTTCCCGTTCCGTTTCCGTTCCCGTTCCATTTCTGTTCTCGTTCCGTTTCCGTTCCCGTTCCATTTCCATTCCCGTTCCATTTCCGTTCCCGTTCCATTTCCATTCCCGTTCCATTTCCATTCCCTTTCCATTTCCATTTCATTCCATTCCGTTCTGCTCGGGTACATTCCATTCCATTCCATTGCATTCCATTCCGTTCTGCTCCTGTCCATTCCATTCCATTCCATTCCGTTCCATTCCGTTCTACTCGGGTAGATTCCATTCCATTCCATTCCATTCCATTCCATTCCATTCCATTCCATTCCATTCCATTCTACTGGTGTCCATTCCATTCCATTCCATTCCATTCCATTCCATTCCATTCCATTCCATTCCATTCCATTGCATTCCATTCCATTCCATTCCATTCCATTCCGTTCCGTTCTACTCGGTTACATTCCATTCAATTCCATTCCATTCCGTTCTACTCGGGTAGATTCCATTCCATTCCATTCCATTCCTTTCCTTTCCATTCCATTGCATTCCATTGCATTGCATTGCACTCAATTCCATTCCATTCCATTCCATTACATTCCATTCCATTCCATTCCATTCCATTCCGTTCCGTTCAACTCGGTTACATTCCATTCAATTACATTCCATTCCGTTCTACTCGGTTACATTCCATTCCATTCCATTCCATTCCATTCCAATCCATTCCATTCCATTCCATTCCGTTCTACTCGGGTACATTCCATTCCATTCCATTCCATTCCATTCCATTCCATTCCATTCCATTCGGTTCTACTTTGGTACATTCCATTCCATTCCATTCCATTCCATTCCATTCCATTCCATTACATTCCATTCCATTCCATTCCGTTCTACTCGGGTTGATTCCATTCTATTCCATTCCATTCCATTCCATTCCATTCCATTCCATTCCATTCCATTCCAATCGATTCCATTCCATTCCATTCCATGGAATTCCATTCCATTCCATTCCATTCCATGGAACTCCATTCCGTTCCATTCCATTCCATAGAATTCCATTCCATTCCATTCCATTCCATTCCATTCCATTCCATTCCATTGAATTCCATTCCATTCCATTCCATTCCATTCCATCCCATTCCATTCCATTCCATTCCGTTCTACTCGGGTTGATTCCATTCTATTCCATTCCATTCCATTCGATCCCATTTGATTCCATTCGATTCCATTCAATTCCATTCGATTCCATTCCATTCCACTCCATTCCATTCCATTGAATTCCATTCCATTCCATTCCATTCCATTCCATTCCATTCCATTCCATTGAATTCCATTCCATTCCATTCCATTCCTTTCCATTGAATTCCATTCCATTCCATTCCATTCCATTCCATTCCATGGAATTCCATTCCATTCCATTCCATTCCATTCCATTCCATTCCATTCCATAGAATTCCATTCCATTCCATTCCATTCCACTGAATTCCGTTCCATTCCATTCCATTCCGTTCCGTTCCGTTCCGTTGCGTTCCGTTGCGTTCCGTTCCGTTCCGTTGTGCTCCGTTCCGTTCTACTCGGGTTGATTCCATTCTATTCCATTCCATTCCAATCCATTCCGTTCCATTCCATTGAATTCCATTCCATTCCATTCCATTCCATTCCATTCCATTCCATTCCATTCCATGGAATTCCGTTCCATTCCATTCCATTCCGTTCCGTTCCGTCCCGTTCCGTTCCGTTCCGTTCCGATGCGTTCCGTTCCGTTCTACTCGGGTTGATTCCATTCTATTCCATTCCATTCCATTCGATTCCATTCGATTCCATTCGATTCCACTCCATTCCATTCCATAGAATTCCATTCCATTCCATTCCATTCCATTGAATTCCATTCCATTCCATTCCATTCCATTGAATTCCATTCCATTCCATTCCATTCCATTGAATTCCATTCCATTCCATTCCATTCCATTCCATTCCATTCCATTGAATTCCATTCCATTCCATTCCATTCCATTCCATTCCATTCCATTCCATTCCATTCCATTCCATTCTACTGTTGTCCATTCCATTCCATTCCATTCCATTCCATTCCATTCCATTCCATTCCATTCCAGTCCTTTCCATTCCATTGCATTCCATTGCATTCCATTCCATTCCATTCCATTCCATTCCATTCCATTCCATTCCATTCCACTCCACTCCACTCCACTCCACTCCATTCCACTCCACTCCACTCCGGTACTTTCCATTCCATTCCATTCCATTCCATTCCATTCCATTCCGTGCTTCTCGGGTACATTCCGTTCCGTTCCATTCCATTCCATTCCATTCCATTCCGTTCCAGTGCACTCTACTCCACTCCACTCCACTCCACTCTGGTACATTCCATTCCATTCCATTCCATTCCATTCCATTCCATTCCATTCCATTCCATTCCATTCCATTTCCATTCCCATTCCATTTCCATTCCCGTTCCATTTCCATTCCCGTTTCTTTTCCATTCCCGTTCCATTTCCATTCCAGTTCCATTACCATTCCCGTTCCATTTCCATTCCCGATCCATTTCCATTCCCGTTCCTTTTCCATTCCCGTTCCATTTCCATTCCCGTTCCGTTACCATTCCCGTTCCATTTCCGTTCCCGTTCCGTTTCCGTTCCCGTTCCATTTCCGTTCTCGTTCCGTTTCCGTTCCCGTTCCATTTCCATTCCCGTTCCATTTCCGTTCCCGTTCCATTTCCATTCCCGTTCCATTTCCATTCCCTTTCCATTTCCATTTCATTCCATTCCGTTCTGCTCGGGTACATTCCATTCCATTCCATTGCATTCCATTCCGTTCTGCTCCTGTCCATTCCATTCCATTCCATTCCGTTCCATTCCGTTCTACTCGGGTAGATTCCATTCCATTCCATTCCATTCCATTCCATTCCATTCCATTCCATTCCATTCCATTCCATTCCATTCCATTCCATAGAATTCCATTCCATTCCATTCCATTCCATTCCATTGAATTCCGTTCCATTCCATTCCATTCCGTTCCGTTCCGTTCCGTTCCGTTGCATTCCGTTCCGTTCCGTTGTGTTCCGTTCCGTTCTACTCGGGTTGATTCCATTCTATACCATTCCATTCCAATCCATTCCATTGAATTCTATTCCATTCCATTCCATTCCATGGAATTCCGTTCCATTCCATTCCATTCCGTTCCGTTCCGTCCCGTTCCGTTCCGTTCCGTTCCGTTGCGTTCCGTTCCGTTCTACTCGGGTTGATTCCATTCTATTCCATTCCATTCCATTCCATTCCATTCGATTCCATTCGATTCCACTCCATTCCATTCCATAGAATTCCATTCCATTCCATTCCATTCCATTGAATTCCATTCCATTCCATTCCATTCCATAGAATTCCATTCCATTCCATTCCATTCCATTGAATTCCATTCCATTCCATTCCATTCCATTCCATTCCATTGAATTCCATTCCATTCCATTCCATTCCATGGAATTCCGTTCCATTCCATTCCATTCCGTTCCGTTCCGTCCCGTTCCGTTCCGTTCCGTTCCGTTGCGTTCCGTTCCGTTCTACTCGGGTTGATTCCATTCTATTCCATTCCATTCCATTCGATTCCATTCGATTCCATTCGATTCCACTCCATTCCATTCCATAGAATTCCATTCCATTCCATTCCATTCCATTGAATTCCATTCCATTCCATTCCATTCCATAGAATTCCATTCCATTCCATTCCATTCCATTGAATTCCATTCCATTCCATTCCATTCCATTCCATTCCATTCCATTCCATTCCATTCCATTCCATTGCATTCCATTGCATTCCATTCCATTCCATTCCATTCCATTCCACTCCACTCCACTCCACTCCACTCCATTCCACTCCACTCCACTCCGGTACATTCCATTCCATTCCATTCCATTCCATTCCATTCCATTCCATTCCGTGCTTCTCGGGTACATTCCGTTCCGTTCCATTCCATTCCATTCCGTTCCAGTGCACTCTACTCCACTCCACTCCACTCCACTCCACTCCGGTACATTCCATTCCATTCCATTCCATTCCATTGAATTCCATTCCATTCCATTCCATTCCATTCCATTCCATTCCATTCCATTCCATTCCATTCTACTGGTGTCCATTCCATTCCATTCCATTCCATTCCATTCCATTCCATTCCATTCCATTGCATTCCATTCCATTCCATTCCATTCCATTCCGTTCCGTTCTACTCGGTTACATTCCATTCAATTCCATTCCATTCCGTTCTACTCGGGTAGATTCCATTCCATTCCATTCCATTCCTTTCCTTTCCATTCCATTGCATTCCATTGCATTGCATTGCACTCAATTCCATTCCATTCCATTCCATTACATTCCATTCCATTCCATTCCATTCCATTCCGTTCCGTTCAACTCGGTTACATTCCATTCAATTACATTCCATTCCGTTCTACTCGGTTACATTCCATTCCATTCCATTCCATTCCATTCCAATCCATTCCATTCCATTCCATTCCGTTCTACTCGGGTACATTCCATTCCATTCCATTCCATTCCATTCCATTCCATTCCATTCCATTCCATTCCATTCGGTTCTACTTTGGTACATTCCATTCCATTCCATTCCATTCCATTCCATTCCATTCCATTACATTCCATTCCATTCCATTCCGTTCTACTCGGGTTGATTCCATTCTATTCCATTCCATTCCATTCCATTCCATTCCATTCCATTCCATTCCATTCCATTCCAATCGATTCCATTCCATTCCATTCCATGGAATTCCATTCCATTCCATTCCATTCCATGGAACTCCATTCCGTTCCATTCCATTCCATAGAATTCCATTCCATTCCATTCCATTCCATTCCATTCCATTCCATTCCATTGAATTCCATTCCATTCCATTCCATTCCATTCCATCCCATTCCATTCCATTCCATTCCGTTCTACTCGGGTTGATTCCATTCTATTCCATTTCATTCCATTCGATCCCATTTGATTCCATTCGATTCCATTCAATTCCATTCGATTCCATTCCATTCCACTCCATTCCATTCCATAGAATTCCATTCCATTCCATTCCATTCCATTCCATTCCATTCCATTCCATTCCATTGAATTCCATTCCATTCCATTCCATTCCTTTCCATTGAATTCCATTCCATTCCATTCCATTCCATTCCATTCCATGGAATTCCATTCCATTCCATTCCATTCCATTCCATTCCATTCCATTCCATAGAATTCCATTCCATTCCATTCCATTCCACTGAATTCCGTTCCATTCCATTCCATTCCGTTCCGTTCCGTTCCGTTGCGTTCCGTTGCGTTCCGTTCCGTTCCGTTGTGCTCCGTTCCGTTCTACTCGGGTTGATTCCATTCTATTCCATTCCATTCCAATCCATTCCGTTCCATTCCATTGAATTCCATTCCATTACATTCCATTCCATTCCATTACATTCCATTCCATTCCATGGAATTCCGTTCCATTCCATTCCATTCCGTTCCGTTCCGTCCCGTTCCGTTCCGTTCCGTTCCGATGCGTTCCGTTCCGTTCTACTCGGGTTGATTCCATTCTATTCCATTCCATTCCATTCGATTCCATTCGATTCCATTCGATTCCACTCCATTCCATTCCATAGAATTCCATTCCATTCCATTCCATTCCATTGAATTCCATTCCATTCCATTCCATTCCATTGAATTCCATTCCATTCCATTCCATTCCATTGAATTCCATTCCATTCCATTCCATTCCATTCCATTCCATTCCATTCCATTGAATTCCATTCCATTCCATTCCATTCCATTCCATTCCATTCCATTCCATTCCATTCCATTCCATTCTACTGTTGTCCATTCCATTCCATTCCATTCCATTCCATTCCATTCCATTCCATTCCAGTCCTTTCCATTCCATTGCATTCCATTGCATTCCATTCCATTCCATTCCATTCCATTCCATTCCATTCCATTCCATTCCACTCCACTCCACTCCACTCCACTCCATTCCACTCCACTCCACTCCGGTACATTCCATTCCATTCCATTCCATTCCATTCCATTCCATTCCGTGCTTCTCGGGTACATTCCGTTCCGTTCCATTCCATTCCATTCCATTCCATTCCGTTCCAGTGCACTCTACTCCACTCCACTCCACTCCACTCTGGTACATTCCATTCCATTCCATTCCATTCCATTCCATTCCATTCCATTCCATTCCATTCCATTCCATTTCCATTCCCATTCCATTTCCATTCCCGTTCCATTTCCATTCCCGTTTCTTTTCCATTCCCGTTCCATTTCCATTCCAGTTCCATTACCATTCCCGTTCCATTTCCATTCCCGATCCATTTCCATTCCCGTTCCTTTTCCATTCCCGTTCCATTTCCATTCCCGTTCCGTTACCATTCCCGTTCCATTTCCGTTCCCGTTCCGTTTCCGTTCCCGTTCCATTTCCGTTCTCGTTCCGTTTCCGTTCCCGTTCCATTTCCATTCCCGTTCCATTTCCGTTCCCGTTCCATTTCCATTCCCGTTCCATTTCCATTCCCTTTCCATTTCCATTTCATTCCATTCCGTTCTGCTCGGGTACATTCCATTCCATTCCATTGCATTCCATTCCGTTCTGCTCCTGTCCATTCCATTCCATTCCATTCCGTTCCATTCCGTTCTACTCGGGTAGATTCCATTCCATTCCATTCCATTCCATTCCATTCCATTCCATTCCATGGAATTCCATTCCATTCCATTCCATTCCATTCCATTCCATGGAATTCCATTCCATTCCTTTCCATTCCATTCCATTCCATAGAATTCCATTCCATTCCATTCCATTCCATTGAATTCCGTTCCATTCCATTCCATTCCGTTCCGTTCCGTTCCGTTCCGTTCCGTTGCGTTCCGTTCCGTTGCGTTGTGTTCCGTTCCGTTCTACTCGGGTTGATTCCATTCTATTCCATTCCATTCCAATCCATTCCATTGAATTCCATTCCATTCCATTCCATTCCATGGAATTCCGTTCCATTCCATTCCATTCCGTTCCGTTCCGTCCCGTTCCGTTCCGTTCCGTTCCGTTGCGTTCCGTTCCGTTCTACTCGGGTTGATTCCATTCTATTCCATTCCATTCCATTCGATTCCATTCGATTCCATTCGATTCCACTCCATTCCATTCCATAGAATTCCATTCCATTCCTTTCCATTCCATTGAATTCCATTCCATTCCATTCCATTCCATTGAATTCCATTCCATTCCATTCCATTCCATTGAATTCCATTCCATTCCATTCCATTCCATTCCATTCCATTCCATTCTACTGGTGTCCATTCCATTCCATTCCATTCCATTCCATTCCATTCCATTCCTTTCCATTCCATTGCATTCCATTGCATTCCATTCCATTCCATTCCATTCCATTCCATCCCATTCCATTCCATTCCATTCCGTTCTACTCGGGTTGATTCCATTCTATTCCATTCCATTCCATTCGATCCCATTTGATTCCATTCGATTCCATTCAATTCCATTCGATTCCATTCCATTCCACTCCATTCCATTCCATTGAATTCCATTCCATTCCATTCCATTCCATTCCATTCCATTCCATTCCATTGAATTCCATTCCATTCCATTCCATTCCATTCCATTCCATCCCATTCCATTCCATTCCATTCCATTCCGTTCTACTCGGGTTGATTCCATTCTATTCCATTCCATTCCATTCGATCCCATTTGATTCCATTCGATTCCATTCAATTCCATTCGATTCCATTCCATTCCATTCCATTCCATTCCATTGAATTCCGTTCCATTCCATTCCGTTCCGTTCCGTTCCGTTCCGTTCCGTTGCGTTCCGTTCCGTTCCGTTGTGTTCCGTTCCGTTCTACTCGGGTTGATTCCATTCTATTCCATTCCATTCCAATCCATTCCATTCCATTCCAGTGAATTCCATTCCATTCCATTCCATTCCATTCCATTCCATTCCATTGAATTCCATTCCATTCCATTCCATTCCATTCCAATCCATTCCATTGAATTCCATTCCATTCCATTCCATTCCATGGAATTCCGTTCCATTCCATTCCATTCCGTTCCGTTCCGTCCCGTTCCGTTCCGTTCCGTTCCGTTGCGTTCCGTTCCGTTCTACTCGGTTTGATTCCATTCTATTCCATTCCATTCCATTCGATTCCATTCGATTCCATTCGATTCCACTCCATTCCATTCCATAGAATTCCATTCCATTCCTTTCCATTCCATTGAATTCCATTCCATTCCATTCCATTCCATTGAATTCCATTCCATTCCATTCCATTCCATTGAATTCCATTCCATTCCATTCCATTCCATTCCATTCCATTCCATTCCATTCTACTGGTGTCCATTCCATTCCATTCCATTCCATTCCATTCCATTCCATTCCTTTCCATTCCATTGCATTCCATTGCATTCCATTCCATTCCATTCCATTCCATTCCATTCCATTCCATTCCATTCCATTCCATTCCTTTCCATTCCATTGCATTCCATTGCATTCCATTCCATTCCATTCCATTCCATTCCATTCCATTCCACTCCACTCCACTCCACTCCACTCCATTCCACTCCACTCCACTCCGGTACATTCCATTCCATTCCATTCCATTCCATTCCATTCCATTCCATTCCGTGCTTCTCGGGTACATTCCGTTCCGTTCCATTCCATTCCATTCCGTTCCAGTGCACTCTACTCCACTCCACTCCACTCCACGCCACTCCGGTACATTCCATTCCATTCCATTCCATTCCATTCCATTTCCATTCCCATTCCATTTCCATTCCCGTTCCATTTCCATTCCCGTTTCTTTTCCATTCCCGTTCCATTTCCATTCCAGTTCCATTACCATTCCCGTTCCATTTCCATTCCCGATCCATTTCCATTCCCGTTCCTTTTCCATTCCCGTTCCATTTCCATTCCCGTTCCGTTACCATTCCCGTTCCATTTCCGTTCCCGTTCCGTTTCCGTTCCCGTTCCATTTCCGTTCTCGTTCCGTTTCCGTTCCCGTTCCATTTCCATTCCCGTTCCATTTCCGTTCCCGTTCCATTTCCATTCCCGTTCCATTTCCATTCCCTTTCCATTTCCATTTCATACCATTCCGTTCTGCTCGGCTACATTCCATTCCATTCCATTGCATTCCATTCCGTTCTGCTCCTGTCCATTCCATTCCATTCCATTCCGTTCCATTCCGTTCTACTCGGGTAGATTCCATTCCATTCCATTCCATTCCATTCCATTCCATTCCATTCCATGGAATTCCATGGAATTCCATTCCATTCCATTCCATTCCATTCCATTCCATTCCATGGAATTCCATTCCATTCCATTCCATTCCATTCCATTCCATAGAATTCCATTCCATTCCATTCCATTCCATTGAATTCCGTTCCATTCCATTCCATTCCGTTCCGTTCCGTTCCGTTCCGTTCCGTTGCGTTCCGTTCCGTTGCGTTGTGTTCCGTTCCGTTCTACTCGGGTTGATTCCATTCTATTCCATTCCATTCTAATCCATTCCATTGAATTCCATTCCATTCCATTCCATTCCATGGAATTCCGTTCCATTCCATTCCATTCCGTTCCGTTCCGTCCCGTTCCGTTCCGTTCCGTTCCGTTGCGTTCCGTTCCGTTCTACTCGGGTTGATTCCATTCTATTCCATTCCATTCCATTCGATTCCATTCGATTCCATTCGATTCCACTCCATTCCATTCCATAGAATTCCATTCCATTCCATTCCATTCCATTGAATTCCATTCCATTCCATTCCATTCCATTGAATTCCATTCCATTCCATTCCATTCCATTGAATTCCATTCCATTCCATTCCATTCCATTCCATTCCATTCCATGGAATTCCATTCCATTCCATTCCATTCCATTCCATTCCATTCTACTGGTGTCCATTCCATTCCATTCCATTCCATTCCATTCCATTCCTTTCCATTCCATTGCATTCCATTGCATTCCATTCCATTCCATTCCATTCCATTCCATTCCATTCCATTCCATTCCATGGAATTCCGTTCCATTCCATTCCATTCCGTTCCGTTCCGTCCCGTTCCGTTCCGTTCCGTTCCGTTGCGTTCCGTTCCGTTCTACTCGGGTTGATTCCATTCTATTCCATTCCATTCCATTCCATTCCATTCGATTCCATTCGATTCCACTCCATTCCATTCCATAGAATTCCATTCCATTCCATTCCATTCCATTGAATTCCATTCCATTCCATTCCATTCCATAGAATTCCATTCCATTCCATTCCATTCCATTGAATTCCATTCCATTCCATTCCATTCCATTCCATTCCATTCCATTCCATTCCATTCCATTCCATTCCATTGCATTCCATTGCATTCCATTCCATTCCATTCCATTCCATTCCATTCCATTCCACTCCACTCCACTCCACTCCACTCCATTCCACTCCACTCCACTCCGGTACATTCCATTCCATTCCATTCCATTCCATTCCATTCCATTCCATTCCATTCCGTGCTTCTCGGGTACATTCCGTTCCGTTCCATTCCATTCCATTCCGTTCCAGTGCACTCTACTCCACTCCACTCCACTCCACTCCACTCCGGTACATTCCATTCCATTCCATTCCATTCCATTCCATTCCATTGCATTCCATTGCATTCCATTCCATTCCATTCCATTCCATTCCATTCCATTCCACTCCACTCCACTCCACTCCACTCCATTCCACTCCACTCCACTCCGGTACATTCCATTCCATTCCATTCCATTCCATTCCATTCCATTCCATTCCATTCCGTGCTTCTCGGGTACATTCCGTTCCGTTCCATTCCATTCCATTCCGTTCCAGTGCACTCTACTCCACTCCACTCCACTCCACTCCACTCCGGTACATTCCATTCCATTCCATTCCCATTCCATTTCCATTCCCGTTCCATTTCTATTCCCGTTTCTTTTCCATTCCCGTTCCATTTCCATTCCAGTTCCATTACCATTCCCGTTCCATTTCCATTCCCGATCCATTTCCATTCCCGTTCCTTTTCCATTCCCGTTCCATTTCCATTCCCGTTCCGTTACCATTCCCGTTCCATTTCCGTTCCCGTTCCGTTTCCGTTCCCGTTCCATTTCCGTTCTCGTTCCGTTTCCGTTCCCGTTCCATTTCCATTCCCGTTCCATTTCCGTTCCCGTTCCATTTCCATTCCCGTTCCATTTCCATTCCCTTTCCATTTCCATTTCATTCCATTCCGTTCTGCTCGGGTACATTCCATTCCATACCATTGCATTCCATTCCGTTCTGCTCCTGTCCATTCCATTCCATTCCATTCCGTTCCATTCCGTTCTACTCGGGTAGATTCCATTCCATTCCATTCCATTCCATTCCATTCCATTCCATTCCATGGAATTCCATTCCATTCCATTCCATTCCATTCCTTTCCATTCCATGGAATTCCATTCCATTCCATTCCATTCCATTCCATTCCATAGAATTCCATTCCATTCCATTCCATTCCATTGAATTCCGTTCCATTCCATTCCATTCCGTTCCGTTCCGTTCCGTTCCGTTCCGTTGCGTTCCGTTCCGTTGCGTTGTGTTCCGTTCCGTTCTACTCGGGTTGATTCCATTCTATTCCATTCCATTCCAATCCATTCCATTGAATTCCATTCCATTCCATTCCATTCCATGGAATTCCGTTCCATTCCATTCCATTCCGTTCCGTTCCGTCCCGTTCCGTTCCGTTCCGTTCCGTTGCGTTCCGTTCCGTTCTACTCGGGTTGATTCCATTCTATTCCATTCCATTCCATTCGATTCCATTCGATTCCATTCGATTCCACTCCATTCCATTCCATAGAATTCCATTCCATTCCATTCCATTCCATTGAATTCCATTCCATTCCATTCCATTCCATTGAATTCCATTCCATTCCATTCCATTCCATTGAATTCCATTCCATTCCATTCCATAGAATTCCATTGAATTCCATTCCATTCCATGGAATTCCATTCCATTCCATTCCATTCCATTCCATTCCATTCCATTCCATTCTACTGGTGTCCATTCCATTCCATTCCATTCCATTCCATTCCATTCCATTCCTTTCCATTCCATTGCATTCCATTGCATTCCATTCCATTCCATTCCATTCCATTCCATTCCATTCCACTCCACTCCACTCCACTCCACTCCATTCCACTCCACTCCACTCCGGTACATTCCATTCCATTCCATTCCATTCCATTCCATTCCATTCCATTCCATTCCGTGCTTCTCGGGTACATTCCGTTCCGTTCCATTCCATTCCATTCCATTCCATTCCGTTCCAGTGCACTCTACTCCACTCCACTCCACTCCACTCCACTCCGGTACATTCCATTCCATTCCATTCCATTCCATTCCATTCCATTTCCATTCCCATTCCATTTCCATTCCCGTTCCATTTCCATTCCCGTTTCTTTTCCATTCCCGTTCCATTTCCATTCCAGTTCCATTACCATTCCCGTTCCATTTCCATTCCCGATCCATTTCCATTCCCGTTCCTTTTCCATTCCCGTTCCATTTCCATTCCCGTTCCGTTACCATTCCCGTTCCATTTCCGTTCCCGTTCCGTTTCCGTTCCCGTTCCATTTCCGTTCTCGTTCCGTTTCCGTTCCCGTTCCATTTCCATTCCCGTTCCATTTCCGTTCCCGTTCCATTTCCATTCCCGTTCCATTTCCATTCCCTTTCCATTTCCATTTCATTCCATTCCGTTCTGCTCGGGTACATTCCATTCCATTCCATTGCATTCCATTCCGTTCTGCTCCTGTCCATTCCATTCCATTCCATTCCGTTCCATTCCGTTCTACTCGGGTAGATTCCATTCCATTCCATTCCATTCCATTCCATTCCATTCCATTCCATGGAATTCCATTCCATTCCATTCCATTCCATTCCATTCCATGGAATTCCATTCCATTCCTTTCCATTCCATTCCATTCCATAGAATTCCATTCCATTCCATTCCATTCCATTGAATTCCGTTCCATTCCATTCCATTCCGTTCCGTTCCGTTCCGTTCCGTTCCGTTGCGTTCCGTTCCGTTGCGTTGTGTTCCGTTCCGTTCTACTCGGGTTGATTCCATTCTATTCCATTCCATTCCAATCCATTCCATTGAATTCCATTCCATTCCATTCCATTCCATGGAATTCCGTTCCATTCCATTCCATTCCGTTCCGTTCCGTCCCGTTCCGTTCCGTTCCGTTCCGTTGCGTTCCGTTCCGTTCTACTCGGGTTGATTCCATTCTATTCCATTCCATTCCATTCGATTCCATTCGATTCCATTCGATTCCACTCCATTCCATTCCATAGAATTCCATTCCATTCCTTTCCATTCCATTGAATTCCATTCCATTCCATTCCATTCCATTGAATTCCATTCCATTCCATTCCATTCCATTGAATTCCATTCCATTCCATTCCATTCCATTCCATTCCATTCCATTCCATTCTACTGGTGTCCATTCCATTCCATTCCATTCCATTCCATTCCATTCCATTCCTTTCCATTCCATTGCATTCCATTGCATTCCATTCCATTCCATTCCATTCCATTCCATTCCATTCCATTCCATTCCATTCCATTCCATTCCATTCCTTTCCATTCCATTGCATTCCATTGCATTCCATTCCATTCCATTCCATTCCATTCCATTCCATTCCACTCCACTCCACTCCACTCCACTCCATTCCACTCCACTCCACTCCGGTACATTCCATTCCATTCCATTCCATTCCATTCCATTCCATTCCATTCCGTGCTTCTCGGGTACATTCCGTTCCGTTCCATTCCATTCCATTCCGTTCCAGTGCACTCTACTCCACTCCACTCCACTCCACGCCACTCCGGTACATTCCATTCCATTCCATTCCATTCCATTCCATTTCCATTCCCATTCCATTTCCATTCCCGTTCCATTTCCATTCCCGTTTCTTTTCCATTCCCGTTCCATTTCCATTCCAGTTCCATTACCATTCCCGTTCCATTTCCATTCCCGATCCATTTCCATTCCCGTTCCTTTTCCATTCCCGTTCCATTTCCATTCCCGTTCCGTTACCATTCCCGTTCCATTTCCGTTCCCGTTCCGTTTCCGTTCCCGTTCCATTTCCGTTCTCGTTCCGTTTCCGTTCCCGTTCCATTTCCATTCCCGTTCCATTTCCGTTCCCGTTCCATTTCCATTCCCGTTCCATTTCCATTCCCTTTCCATTTCCATTTCATACCATTCCGTTCTGCTCGGCTACATTCCATTCCATTCCATTGCATTCCATTCCGTTCTGCTCCTGTCCATTCCATTCCATTCCATTCCGTTCCATTCCGTTCTACTCGGGTAGATTCCATTCCATTCCATTCCATTCCATTCCATTCCATTCCATTCCATGGAATTCCATGGAATTCCATTCCATTCCATTCCATTCCATTCCATTCCATGGAATTCCATTCCATGGAATTCCATTCCATTCCATTCCATTCCATTCCATTCCATAGAATTCCATTCCATTCCATTCCATTCCATTGAATTCCGTTCCATTCCATTCCATTCCGTTCCGTTCCGTTCCGTTCCGTTCCGTTGCGTTCCGTTCCGTTGCGTTGTGTTCCGTTCCGTTCTACTCGGGTTGATTCCATTCTATTCCATTCCATTCTAATCCATTCCATTGAATTCCATTCCATTCCATTCCATTCCATGGAATTCCGTTCCATTCCATTCCATTCCGTTCCGTTCCGTCCCGTTCCGTTCCGTTCCGTTCCGTTGCGTTCCGTTCCGTTCTACTCGGGTTGATTCCATTCTATTCCATTCCATTCCATTCGATTCCATTCGATTCCATTCGATTCCACTCCATTCCATTCCATAGAATTCCATTCCATTCCATTCCATTCCATTGAATTCCATTCCATTCCATTCCATTCCATTGAATTCCATTCCATTCCATTCCATTCCATTGAATTCCATTCCATTCCATTCCATTCCATTCCATTCCATTCCATGGAATTCCATTCCATTCCATTCCATTCCATTCCATTCCATTCTACTGGTGTCCATTCCATTCCATTCCATTCCATTCCATTCCATTCCTTTCCATTCCATTGCATTCCATTGCATTCCATTCCATTCCATTCCATTCCATTCCATTCCATTCCATTCCATTCCATGGAATTCCGTTCCATTCCATTCCATTCCGTTCCGTTCCGTCCCGTTCCGTTCCGTTCCGTTCCGTTGCGTTCCGTTCCGTTCTACTCGGGTTGATTCCATTCTATTCCATTCCATTCCATTCCATTCCATTCGATTCCATTCGATTCCACTCCATTCCATTCCATAGAATTCCATTCCATTCCATTCCATTCCATTGAATTCCATTCCATTCCATTCCATTCCATAGAATTCCATTCCATTCCATTCCATTCCATTGAATTCCATTCCATTCCATTCCATTCCATTCCATTCCATTCCATTCCATTCCATTCCATTGCATTCCATTGCATTCCATTCCATTCCATTCCATTCCATTCCATTCCATTCCACTCCACTCCACTCCACTCCACTCCATTCCACTCCACTTCACTCCGGTACATTCCATTCCATTCCATTCCATTCCATTCCATTCCATTCCATTCCATTCCGTGCTTCTCGGGTACATTCCGTTCCGTTCCATTCCATTCCATTCCGTTCCAGTGCACTCTACTCCACTCCACTCCACTCCACTCCACTCCGGTACATTCCATTCCATTCCATTCCATTCCATTCCATTCCATTGCATTCCATTGCATTCCATTCCATTCCATTCCATTCCATTCCATTCCATTCCACTCCACTCCACTCCACTCCACTCCATTCCACTCCACTCCACTCCGGTACATTCCATTCCATTCCATTCCATTCCATTCCATTCCATTCCATTCCATTCCGTGCTTCTCGGGTACATTCCGTTCCGTTCCATTCCATTCCATTCCGTTCCAGTGCACTCTACTCCACTCCACTCCACTCCACTCCACTCCGGTACATTCCATTCCATTCCATTCCCATTCCATTTCCATTCCCGTTCCATTTCTATTCCCGTTTCTTTTCCATTCCCGTTCCATTTCCATTCCAGTTCCATTACCATTCCCGTTCCATTTCCATTCCCGATCCATTTCCATTCCCGTTCCTTTTCCATTCCCGTTCCATTTCCATTCCCGTTCCGTTACCATTCCCGTTCCATTTCCGTTCCCGTTCCGTTTCCGTTCCCGTTCCATTTCCGTTCTCGTTCCGTTTCCGTTCCCGTTCCATTTCCATTCCCGTTCCATTTCCGTTCCCGTTCCATTTCCATTCCCGTTCCATTTCCATTCCCTTTCCATTTCCATTTCATTCCATTCCGTTCTGCTCGGGTACATTCCATTCCATACCATTGCATTCCATTCCGTTCTGCTCCTGTCCATTCCATTCCATTCCATTCCGTTCCATTCCGTTCTACTCGGGTAGATTCCATTCCATTCCATTCCATTCCATTCCATTCCATTCCATTCCATGGAATTCCATTCCATTCCATTCCATTCCATTCCTTTCCATTCCATGGAATTCCATTCCATTCCATTCCATTCCATTCCATTCCATAGAATTCCATTCCATTCCATTCCATTCCATTGAATTCCGTTCCATTCCATTCCATTCCGTTCCGTTCCGTTCCGTTCCGTTCCGTTGCGTTCCGTTCCGTTGCGTTGTGTTCCGTTCCGTTCTACTCGGGTTGATTCCATTCTATTCCATTCCATTCCAATCCATTCCATTGAATTCCATTCCATTCCATTCCATTCCATGGAATTCCGTTCCATTCCATTCCATTCCGTTCCGTTCCGTCCCGTTCCGTTCCGTTCCGTTCCGTTGCGTTCCGTTCCGTTCTACTCGGGTTGATTCCATTCTATTCCATTCCATTCCATTCGATTCCATTCGATTCCATTCGATTCCACTCCATTCCATTCCATAGAATTCCATTCCATTCCATTCCATTCCATTGAATTCCATTCCATTCCATTCCATTCCATTGAATTCCATTCCATTCCATTCCATTCCATTGAATTCCATTCCATTCCATTCCATAGAATTCCATTGAATTCCATTCCATTCCATGGAATTCCATTCCATTCCATTCCATTCCATTCCATTCCATTCCATTCCATTCTACTGGTGTCCATTCCATTCCATTCCATTCCATTCCATTCCATTCCATTCCATTGAATTCCATTCCATTCCATTCCATTCCATTGAATTCCATTCCATTCCATTCCATAGAATTCCATTGAATTCCATTCCATTCCATGGAATTCCATTCCATTCCATTCCATTCCATTCCATTCCATTCCATTCCATTCTACTGGTGTCCATTCCATTCCATTCCATTCCATTCCATTCCATTCCATTCCTTTCCATTCCATTGCATTCCATTGCATTCCATTCCATTCCATTCCATTCCATTCCATTCCATTCCACTCCACTCCACTCCACTCCACTCCATTCCACTCCACTCCACTCCGGTACATTCCATTCCATTCCATTCCATTCCATTCCATTCCATTCCATTCCATTCCGTGCTTCTCGGGTACATTCCGTTCCGTTCCATTCCATTCCATTCCATTCCATTCCGTTCCAGTGCACTCTACTCCACTCCACTCCACTCCACTCCACTCCGGTACATTCCATTCCATTCCATTCCATTCCATTCCATTCCATTTCCATTCCCATTCCATTTCCATTCCCGTTCCATTTCCATTCCCGTTTCTTTTCCATTCCCGTTCCATTTCCATTCCAGTTCCATTACCATTCCCGTTCCATTTCCATTCCCGATCCATTTCCATTCCCGTTCCTTTTCCATTCCCGTTCCATTTCCATTCCCATTCCGTTACCATTCCCGTTCCATTTCCGTTCCCGTTCCGTTTCCGTTCCCGTTCCATTTCCGTTCTCGTTCCGTTTCCGTTCCCGTTCCATTTCCATTCCCGTTCCATTTCCGTTCCCGTTCCATTTCCATTCCCGTTCCATTTCCATTCCCTTTCCATTTCCATTTCATTCCATTCCGTTCTGCTCGGGTACCTTCCATTCCATTCCATTGCATTCCATTCCGTTCTGCTCCTGTCCATTCCATTCCATTCCATTCCGTTCCATTCCGTTCTACTCGGGTAGATTCCATTCCATTCCATTCCATTCCATTCCATTCCATTCCATTCCATTCCATTCTACTGGTGTCCATTCCATTCCATTCCATTCCATTCCATTCCATTCCATTCCATTCCATTGCATTCCATTCCATTCCATTGCATTCCATTCCATTCCATTCCATTCCATTCCGTTCCGTTCTACTCGGTTACATTCCATTCAATTCCATTCCATTCCGTTCTACTCGGGTAGATTCCATTCCATTCCATTCCATTCCTTTCCATTCCATTGCATTCCATTGCATTGCATTGCACTCAATTCCATTCCATTCCATTCCATTCCATTCCATTCCATGCCATTCCATTCCGTTCCGTTCAACTCGGTTACATTCCATTCAATTACATTCCATTCCGTTCTACTCGGTTACATTCCATTCCATTCCATTCCATTCCATTCCAATCCATTCCATTCCATTCCATTCCGTTCTACTTTGGTACATTCCATTCCATTCCATTCCATTCCATTCCATTCCGTTCTACTCGGGTTGATTCCATTCTATTCCATTCCATTCCATTCCATTCCATTCCATTCCATTCCATTCCATTCCATGGAATTCCATTCCATTCCATTCCATTCCATTCCATTCCATTCCATTCCATTGAATTCCATTCCATTCCATTCCATTCCATTCCATTGAATTCCATTCCGTTCCATTCCATTCCATTGAATTCCATTCCATTCCATTCCATTCCATTCCATTCCATTCCATTCCATTCCATTCCATTCCATTCCATTCCATTGAATTCCATTCCATTCCATTCCATTCCATTCCATTCCATTCCATCCCATTCCATTCCATTCCATTCCATTCCGTTCTACTCGGGTTGATTCCATTCTATTCCATTCCATTCCATTCGATCCCATTTGATTCCATTCGATTCCATTCAATTCCATTCGATTCCATTCCATTCCACTCCATTCCATTCCATTGAATTCCATTCCGTTCCATTCCATTCCATTCCATTCCATTCCATTCCATTCCATTGAATTCCATTCCATTCCATTCCATTCCATTCCATTGAATTCCATTCCATTCCATTCCATTCCATTGAATTCCATTCCATTCCATTCCATTCCATTCCATTCCATTCCATTCCATTCTACTGGTGTCCATTCCATTCCATTCCATTCCATTCCATTCCATTCCATTCCTTTCCATTCCATTGCATTCCATTGCATTCCATTCCATTCCATTCCATTCCATTCCATTCCATTCCACTCCACTCCACTCCACTCCACTCCATTCCACTCCACTCCACTCCGGTACATTCCATTCCATTCCATTCCATTCCATTCCATAGAATTCCATTCCATTCCATTCCATTCCATTCCATTGAATTCCATTCCATTCCATTCCATTCCATTCCATTCCATTCCATTGAATTCCATTCCATTCCATAGAATTCCATTCCATTCCATTCCATTCCATTGAATTCCGTTCCTTTCCATTCCATTCCATTCCGTTCCTTTCCGTTCCGTTCCGTTCCGTTCCGTTGCGTTCCGTTCCGTTCCGTTGCGTTCCGTTCCGTTCTACTCGGGTTGATTCCATTCTATTCCATTCCATTCCATTCCATTCCATTCCATTCCATTCCATTCCATTCCATTCCATTGAATTCCGTTCCATTCCATTCCATTGCCTTCCGTTCCGTCCCGTTCCTTTCCGTTCCGTTCCGTTGCGTGCCGTTCCGTTCTACTCAGGTTGATTCCATTCTATTCCATTCCATTCCATTCGATTCCATTCGATTCCAATCGATTCCATTCGATTGCATTCGATTCCATTCGTTGCCATTCCATTCCATTCCATTGAATTCCATTCCGTTCCATTCCATTCCATTCCATTCCATTGAATTCCATTCCATTCCATTCCATTCCTTTCCATTCCATAGAATTCCATTCCATTCCATTCCATTCCATTCCATTCCATTCCATTCCATTCCATTGAATTCCGTTCCATTCCATTCCATTCCATTCCATTCCATTCCATTCCATAGAATTCCGTTCCATTCCATTCCATTCCATTCCATTCCATTCCATAGAATTCCATTCCATTCCGTTCCATTCCATTCCATTCCATAGAATTCCATTCCATTCCATTCCATTCCATTCCATTTCATTGAATTCCATTCCATTCCATTCCATTCCATTCCATTCCATTCCATAGAATTCCATTCCATTCCATTCCATTCCATTGAATTCCGTTCCATTCCATTCCATTCCGTTCCGTTCCATTACGTTCCGTTCCGTTGCGTTCCGTTCCGTTCCGTTGTGTTCCGTTCCGTTCTACTCGGGTTGATTCCATTCTATTCCATTCCATTCCAATCCATTCCATTCCATTCCATTGAATTCCATTCCATTCCATTCCATTCCATTCCATTCCATTCCATGGAATTCCATTCCATTCCATTCTATGGAATTCCGTTCCATTTCATTCCATTCCGTTCCTTTCCATCCCGTTCCGTTCCGTTCCGTTCCGTTGCGTTCCGTTCCGTTCTACTCGGGTTGATTCCATTCTATTCCATTCCATTCCATTCGATTCCATTCGATTCCATTCGATTACACTCCATTCCATTCCATAGAATTCCATTCCATTCCATTCCATTCCATTGAATTCCATTCCATTCCATTCCATAGAATTCCATTGAATTCCATTCCATTCCATTGAATTCCATTCCATTCCATTCCATTCCATTCCATTCCATTCCATTCTACTGGTGTCCATTCCATTCCATTCCATTCCATTCCATTCCATTCCATTCCATTCCTTTCCATTCCATTGCATTCCATTGCATTCCATTCCATTCCATTCCATTCCATTCCATTCCATTCCACTCCACTCCACTCCACTCCACTCCATTCCACTCCACTCCACTCCGGTACATTCCATTCCATTCCATTCCATTCCATTCCATTCCATTCCATTCCATTCCATTCCATTCCATTCCGTGCTTCTCGGGTACATTCCGTTCCGTTCCATTCCATTCCATTCCATTCCATTCCGTTCCAGTGCACTCTACTCCACTCCACTCCACTCCACTCCACTCCACTCCGGTACATTCCATTCCATTCCTTTCCATTCCATTCCATTCCATTTCCATTCCCATTCCATTTCCATTCCCGTTCCATTTCCATTCCCGTTTCTTTTCCATTCCCGTTCCATTTCCATTCCAGTTCCATTACCATTCCCGTTCCATTTCCATTCCCGATCCATTTCCATTCCCGTTCCTTTTCCATTCCCGTTCCATTTCCATTCCCATTCCGTTACCATTCCCGTTCCATTTCCGTTCCCGTTCCATTTCCGTTCCCGTTCCATTTCCGTTCTCGTTCCGTTTCCGTTCCCGTTCCATTTCCGTTCTCGTTCCGTTTCCGTTCCCGTTCCATTTCCATTCCCGTTCCATTTCCGTTCCCGTTCCATTTCCATTCCCGTTCCATTTCCATTCCCTTTCCATTTCCATTTCATTCCATTCCGTTCTGCTCGGGTACCTTCCATTCCATTCCATTGCATTCCATTCCGTTCTGCTCCTGTCCATTCCATTCCATTCCATTCCGTTCCATTCCGTTCTACTCGGGTAGATTCCATTCCATTCCATTCCATTCCATTCCATTCCATTCCATTCCATTCCATTCTACTGGTGTCCATTCCATTCCATTCCATTCCATTCCATTCCATTGCATTCCATTCCATTCCATTCCATTCCATTCCGTTCCGTTCTACTCGGTTACATTCCATTCAATTCCATTCCATTCCGTTCTACTCGGGTAGATTCCATTCCATTCCATTCCATTCCTTTCCATTCCATTGCATTCCATTGCATTGCATTGCACTCAATTCCATTCCATTCCATTCCATTCCATTCCATTCCATTCCATTCCATTCCGTTCCGTTCAACTCGGTTACATTCCATTCAATTACATTCCATTCCGTTCTACTCGGTTACATTCCATTCCATTCCATTCCATTCCATTCCAATCCATTCCATTCCATTCCATTCCGTTCTACTTTGGTACATTCCATTCCATTCCATTCCATTCCATTCCATTCCATTCCATTACATTCCATTCCATTGCATTCCGTTCTACTCGGGTTGATTCCATTCTATTCCATTCCATTCCATTCCATTCCATTCCATTCCATTCCATTCCATTCCATTCCATTCCATGGAATTCCATTCCATTCCATTCCATTCCATTCCATTCCATTCCATTGAATTCAATTCCATTCCATTCCATTCCATTCCATTGAATTCCATTCCATTCCATTCCATTCCATTCCATTCCATTCCATTCCATCCCATTCCATTCCATTCCATTCCATTCCGTTCTACTCGGGTTGATTCCATTCTATTCCATTCCATTCCATTCGATCCCATTTGATTCCATTCGATTCCATTCAATTCCATTCGATTCCATTCCATTCCACTCCATTCCATTCCATTGAATTCCATTCCGTTCCATTCCATTCCATTCCATTCCATTCCATTCCATTCCATTGAATTCCATTCCATTCCATTCCATTCCATTCCATTGAATTCCATTCCATTCCATTCCATTCCATTGAATTCCATTCCATTCCATTCCATTCCATTCCATTCCATTCCATTCTACTGTTGTCCATTCCATTCCATTCCATTCCATTCCATTCCATTCCATTCCTTTCCATTCAATTGCATTCCATTGCATTCCATTCCATTCCATTCCATTCCATTCCATTCCATTCCATTCCACTCCACTCCACTCCACTCCACTCCATTCCACTCCACTCCACTCCGGTACATTCCATTCCATTCCATTCCATTCCATTCCATAGAATTCCATTCCATTCCATTCCATTCCATTCCATTGAATTCCATTCCATTCCATTCCATTCCATTCCATTCCATTCCATTGAATTCCATTCCATTCCATAGAATTCCATTCCATTCCATTCCATTCCATTGAATTCCGTTCCTTTCCATTCCATTCCATTCCGTTCCTTTCCGTTCCGTTCCGTTCCGTTCCGTTGCGTTCCGTTCCGTTCCGTTGCGTTCCGTTCCGTTCTACTCGGGTTGATTCCATTCTATTCCATTCCATTCCATTCCATTCCATTGAATTCCATTCCATTCCATTCCATTCCATTGAATTCCGTTCCATTCCATTCCATTCCCTTCCGTTCCGTCCCGTTCCGTTCCGTTCCGTTCCGTTGCGTGCCGTTCCGTTCTACTCAGGTTGATTCCATTCTATTCCATTCCATTCCATTCGATTCCATTCGATTCCAATCGATTCCATTCGATTGCATTCGATTCCATTCGTTGCCATTCCATTCCATTCCATTGAATTCCATTCCGTTCCATTCCATTCCATTCCATTCCATTGAATTCCATTCCATTCCATTCCATTCCTTTCCATTCCATAGAATTCCATTCCATTCCATTCCATTCCATTCCATTCCATTCCATTCCATTGAATTCCGTTCCATTCCATTCCATTCCATTCCATTCCATTCCATAGAATTCCGTTCCATTCCATTCCATTCCATTCCATTCCATTCCATTCCATTCCATAGAATTCCATTCCATTCCGTTCCATTCCATTCCATTCCATAGAATTCCATTCCATTCCATTCCATTCCATTCCATTTCATTGAATTCCATTCCATTCCATTCCATTCCATTCCATTCCATTCCATAGAATTCCATTCCATTCCATTCCATTCCATTGAATTCCGTTCCATTCCATTCCATTCCGTTCCGTTCCATTCCGTTCCGTTCCGTTGCGTTCCGTTCCGTTCCGTTATGTTCCGTTCCGTTCTACTCGGGTTGATTCCATTCTATTCCATTCCATTCCAATCCTTTCCATTCCATTCCATTGAATTCCATTCCATTCCATTCCATTCCATTCCATTCCATTCCATTCCATGGAATTCCATTCCATTCCATTCCATGGAATTCCGTTCCATTTCATTCCATTCCGTTCCTTTCCATCCCGTTCCGTTCCGTTCCGTTCTACTCGGGTTGATTCCATTCTATTCCATTCCATTCCATTCGATTCCATTCGATTCCATTCGATTCCACTCCATTCCATTCCATAGAATTCCATTCCATTCCATTCCATTCCATTGAATTCCATTCCATTCCATTCCATAGAATTCCAATGAATTCCATTCCATTCCATTGAATTCCATTCCATTCCATTCCATTCCATTCCATTCCATTCCATTCCATTCTACTGGTGTCCATTCCATTCCATTCCATTCCATTCCATTCCATTCCATTCCATTCCTTTCCATTCCATTGCATTCCATTGCATTCCATTCCATTCCATTCCATTCCATTCCATTCCATTCCACTCCACTCCACTCCACTCCACTCCATTCCACTCCACTCCACTCCGGTACATTCCATTCCATTCCATTCCATTCCATTCCATTCCATTCCATTCCATTCCATTCCGTGCTTCTCGGGTACATTCCGTTCCGTTCCATTCCATTCCATTCCATTCCATTCCGTTCCAGTGCACTCTACTCCACTCCACTCCACTCCACTCCACTCCGGTACATTCCATTCCATTCCATTCCATTCCATTCCATTCCATTTCCATTCCCATTCCATTTCCATTCCCGTTCCATTTCCATTCCCGTTTCTTTTCCATTCCCGTTCCATTTCCATTCCAGTTCCATTACCATTCCCGTTCCATTTCCATTCCCGATCCATTTCCATTCCCGTTCCTTTTCCATTCCCGTTCCATTTCCATTCCCGTTCCGTTACCATTCCCGTTCCATATCCGTTCCCGTTCCGTTTCCGTTCCCGTTCCATTTCCGTTCTCGTTCCGTTTCCGTTCCCGTTCCATTTCCATTCCCGTTCCATTTCCGTTCCCGTTCCATTTCCATTCCCGTTCCATTTCCGTTCCCGTTCCTTTTCCATTCCCGTTCTATTTCCATTCCCTTTCCATTTCCATTTCATTCCATTCCGTTCTGCTCGGGTACATTCCATTCCATTCCATTGCATTCCATTCCGTTCTGCTCCTGTCCATTCCATTCCATTCCATTCCGTTCCATTCCGTTCTACTCGGGTAGATTCCATTCCATTCCATTTAATTCCATTCCATTCCATTCCATTCCATTCTACTGGTGTCCATTCCATTCCATTCCATTCCATTCCATTCCATTCCATTCCATTCCATTCCATTGCATTCCATTCCATTCCATTCCATTCCATTCCGTTCCGTTCTACTCGGTTACATTCCATTCAATTCCATTCCATTCCGTTCTACTCGGGTAGATTCCATTCCATTCCATTCCATTCCTTTCCTTTCCATTCCATTGCATTCCATTGCATTGCATTGCACTCAATTCCATTCCATTCCATTCCATTCCATTCCATTCCATTCCATTCCATTCCGTTCCGTTCAACTCGGTTACATTCCATTCAATTACATTCCATTCCGTTCTACTCGGTTACATTCCATTCCATTCCATTCCATTCCATTCCAATCCATTCCATTCCATTCCATTCCGTTCTACTCGGGTACATTCCATTCCATTCCATTCCATTCCATTCCATTCCATTCCATTCCATTCCATTCGGTTCTACTTTGGTATGTTCCATTCCATTCCATTCCATTCCATTCCATTCCATTCCATTACATTCCATTCCATTCCATTCCGTTCTACTCGGGTTGATTCCATTCTATTCCATTCCATTCCATTCCATTCCATTCCATTCCATTCCATTCCAATCGATTCCATTCCATTCCATTCCATGGAATTCCATTCCATTCCATTCCATTCCATGGAACTCCATTCCGTTCCATTCCATTCCATAGAATTCCATTCCATTCCATTCCATTCCATTCCATTCCATTCCATTCCATTCCATTGAATTCCATTCCATTCCATTCCATTCCATTCCATCCCATTCCATTCCATTCCATTCCGTTCTACTCGGGTTGATTCCATTCTATTCCATTCCATTCCATTCGATCCCATTTGATTCCATTCAATTCCATTCAATTCCATTCGATTCCATTCCATTCCACTCCATTCCATTCCATTGAATTCCATTCCATTCCATTCCATTCCATTCCATTCCATTCCATTCCATTCCATTCCATTGTATTCCATTCCATTCCATTCCATTCCTTTCCATTGAATTCCATTCCATTCCATTCCATTCCATTCCATTCCATGGAATTCCATTCCATTCCATTCCATGGAATTCCATTCCATTCCATTCCATTCCATTCCATTCCATTCCATTCCATTCCATAGAATTCCATTCCATTCCATTCCATTCCACTGAATTCCGTTCCATTCCATTCCATTCCGTTCCGTTCCGTTCCGTTGCGTTCCGTTGCGTTCCGTTCCGTTCCGTTGTGCTCCGTTCCGTTCTACTCGGGTTGATTCCATTCTATTCCATTCCATTCCAATCCATTCCGTTCCATTCCATTGAATTCCATTCCATTCCATTCCATTCCATTCCATTCCATTCCATTCCATTCCATGGAATTCCGTTCCATTCCATTCCATTCCGTTCCGTTCCGTCCCGTTCCGTTCCGTTCCGTTCCGATGCGTTCCGTTCCGTTCTACTCGGGTTGATTCCATTCTATTCCATTCCATTCCATTCGATTCCATTCGATTCCATTCGATTCCACTCCATTCCATTCCATAGAATTCCATTCCATTCCATTCCATTCCATTGAATTCCATTCCATTCCATTCCATTCCATTGAATTCCATTCCATTCCATTCCATTCCATGGAATTCCATTCCATTCCATTCCATTCCATTCCATTCCATTCCATTCCATTGAATTCCATTCCATTCCATTCCATTCCATTCCATTCCATTCCATTCCATTCCATTCCATTCTACTGTTGTCCATTCCATTCCATTCCATTCCATTCCATTCCATTCCATTCCAGTCCTTTCCATTCCATTGCATTCCATTGCATTCCATTCCATTCCATTCCATTCCATTCCATTCCATTCCATTCCATTCCACTCCACTCCACTCCACTCCACTCCATTCCACTCCACTCCACTCCGGTACATTCCATTCCATTCCATTCCATTCCATTCCATTCCATTCCGTGCTTCTCGGGTACATTCCGTTCCGTTCCATTCCATTCCATTCCATTCCATTCCGTTCCAGTGCACTCTACTCCACTCCACTCCACTCCACTCCGGTACATTCCATTCCATTCCATTCCATTCCATTCCATTCCATTCCATTCCATTCCATTCCATTTCCATTCCCATTCCATTTCCATTCCCGTTCCATTTCCATTCCCGTTTCTTTTCCATTCCCGTTCCATTTCCATTCCAGTTCCATTACCATTCCCGTTCCATTTCCATTCCCGATCCATTTCCATTCCCGTTCCTTTTCCATTCCCGTTCCATTTCCATTCCCGTTCCGTTACCATTCCCGTTCCATTTCCGTTCCCGTTCCGTTTCCGTTCCCGTTCCATTTCTGTTCTCGTTCCGTTTCCGTTCCCGTTCCATTTCCATTCCCGTTCCATTTCCGTTCCCGTTCCATTTCCATTCCCGTTCCATTTCCATTCCCTTTCCATTTCCATTTCATTCCATTCCGTTCTGCTCGGGTACATTCCATTCCATTCCATTGCATTCCATTCCGTTCTGCTCCTGTCCATTCCATTCCATTCCATTCCGTTCCATTCCGTTCTACTCGGGTAGATTCCATTCCATTCCATTCCATTCCATTCCATTCCATTCCATTCCATTCCATTCCATTCTACTGGTGTCCATTCCATTCCATTCCATTCCATTCCATTCCATTCCATTCCATTCCATTCCATTCCATTGCATTCCATTCCATTCCATTCCATTCCATTCCGTTCCGTTCTACTCGGTTACATTCCATTCAATTCCATTCCATTCCGTTCTACTCGGGTAGATTCCATTCCATTCCATTCCATTCCTTTCCTTTCCATTCCATTGCATTCCATTGCATTGCATTGCACTCAATTCCATTCCATTCCATTCCATTACATTCCATTCCATTCCATTCCATTCCATTCCGTTCCGTTCAACTCGGTTACATTCCATTCAATTACATTCCATTCCGTTCTACTCGGTTACATTCCATTCCATTCCATTCCATTCCATTCCAATCCATTCCATTCCATTCCATTCCGTTCTACTCGGGTACATTCCATTCCATTCCATTCCATTCCATTCCATTCCATTCCATTCCATTCGGTTCTACTTTGGTACATTCCATTCCATTCCATTCCATTCCATTCCATTCCATTCCATTACATTCCATTCCATTCCATTCCGTTCTACTCGGGTTGATTCCATTCTATTCCATTCCATTCCATTCCATTCCATTCCATTCCATTCCATTCCATTCCAATCGATTCCATTCCATTCCATTCCATGGAATTCCATTCCATTCCATTCCATTCCATGGAACTCCATTCCGTTCCATTCCATTCCATAGAATTCCATTCCATTCCATTCCATTCCATTCCATTCCATTCCATTCCATTGAATTCCATTCCATTCCATTCCATTCCATTCCATCCCATTCCATTCCATTCCATTCCGTTCTACTCGGGTTGATTCCATTCTATTCCATTCCATTCCATTCGATCCCATTTGATTCCATTCGATTCCATTCAATTCCATTCGATTCCATTCCATTCCACTCCATTCCATTCCATTGAATTCCATTCCATTCCATTCCATTCCATTCCATTCCATTCCATTCCATTGAATTCCATTCCATTCCATTCCATTCCTTTCCATTGAATTCCATTCCATTCCATTCCATTCCATTCCATTCCATGGAATTCCATTCCATTCCATTCCATTCCATTCCATTCCATTCCATTCCATAGAATTCCATTCCATTCCATTCCATTCCACTGAATTCCGTTCCATTCCATTCCATTCCGTTCCGTTCCGTTCCGTTGCGTTCCGTTGCGTTCCGTTCCGTTCCGTTGTGCTCCGTTCCGTTCTACTCGGGTTGATTCCATTCTATTCCATTCCATTCCAATCCATTCCGTTCCATTCCATTGAATTCCATTCCATTCCATTCCATTCCATTCCATTCCATTCCATTCCATTCCATTCCATGGAATTCCGTTCCATTCCATTCCATTCCGTTCCGTTCCGTCCCGTTCCGTTCCGTTCCGTTCCGATGCGTTCCGTTCCGTTCTACTCGGGTTGATTCCATTCTATTCCATTCCATTCCATTCGATTCCATTCGATTCCATTCGATTCCACTCCATTCCATTCCATAGAATTCCATTCCATTCCATTCCATTCCATTGAATTCCATTCCATTCCATTCCATTCCATTGAATTCCATTCCATTCCATTCCATTCCATTGAATTCCATTCCATTCCATTCCATTCCATTCCATTCCATTCCATTGAATTCCATTCCATTCCATTCCATTCCATTCCATTCCATTCCATTCCATTCCATTCCATTCCATTCCATTCTACTGTTGTCCATTCCATTCCATTCCATTCCATTCCATTCCATTCCATTCCATTCCAGTCCTTTCCATTCCATTGCATTCCATTGCATTCCATTCCATTCCATTCCATTCCATTCCATTCCATTCCATTCCATTCCACTCCACTCCACTCCACTCCACTCCATTCCACTCCACTCCACTCCGGTACTTTCCATTCCATTCCATTCCATTCCATTCCATTCCATTCCGTGCTTCTCGGGTACATTCCGTTCCGTTCCATTCCATTCCATTCCATTCCATTCCGTTCCAGTGCACTCTACTCCACTCCACTCCACTCCACTCTGGTACATTCCATTCCATTCCATTCCATTCCATTCCATTCCATTCCATTCCATTCCATTCCATTCCATTCCATTCCATTTCCATTCCCATTCCATTTCCATTCCCGTTCCATTTCCATTCCCGTTTCTTTTCCATTCCCGTTCCATTTCCATTCCAGTTCCATTACCATTCCCGTTCCATTTCCATTCCCGATCCATTTCCATTCCCGTTCCTTTTCCATTCCCGTTCCATTTCCATTCCCGTTCCGTTACCATTCCCGTTCCATTTCCGTTCCCGTTCCGTTTCCGTTCCCGTTCCATTTCCGTTCTCGTTCCGTTTCCGTTCCCGTTCCATTTCCATTCCCGTTCCATTTCCGTTCCCGTTCCATTTCCATTCCCGTTCCATTTCCATTCCCTTTCCATTTCCATTTCATTCCATTCCGTTCTGCTCGGGTACATTCCATTCCATTCCATTGCATTCCATTCCGTTCTGCTCCTGTCCATTCCATTCCATTCCATTCCGTTCCATTCCGTTCTACTCGGGTAGATTCCATTCCATTCCATTCCATTCCATTCCATTCCATTCCATTCCATTCCATGGAATTCCATTCCATTCCATTCCATTCCATTCCATTCCATTCCATTCCATTCCATAGAATTCCATTCCATTCCATTCCATTCCATTCCATTGAATTCCGTTCCATTCCATTCCATTCCGTTCCGTTCCGTTCCGTTCCGTTGCATTCCGTTCCGTTCCGTTGTGTTCCGTTCCGTTCTACTCGGGTTGATTCCATTCTATACCATTCCATTCCAATCCATTCCATTGAATTCTATTCCATTCCATTCCATTCCATGGAATTCCGTTCCATTCCATTCCATTCCGTTCCGTTCCGTCCCGTTCCGTTCCGTTCCGTTCCGTTGCGTTCCGTTCCGTTCTACTCGGGTTGATTCCATTCTATTCCATTCCATTCCATTCCATTCCATTCGATTCCATTCGATTCCACTCCATTCCATTCCATAGAATTCCATTCCATTCCATTCCATTCCATTGAATTCCATTCCATTCCATTCCATTCCATAGAATTCCATTCCATTCCATTCCATTCCATTGAATTCCATTCCATTCCATTCCATTCCATTCCATTCCATTGAATTCCATTCCATTCCATTCCATTCCATGGAATTCCGTTCCATTCCATTCCATTCCGTTCCGTTCCGTCCCGTTCCGTTCCGTTCCGTTCCGTTGCGTTCCGTTCCGTTCTACTCGGGTTGATTCCATTCTATTCCATTCCATTCCATTCGATTCCATTCGATTCCATTCGATTCCACTCCATTCCATTCCATAGAATTCCATTCCATTCCATTCCATTCCATTGAATTCCATTCCATTCCATTCCATTCCATAGAATTCCATTCCATTCCATTCCATTCCATTGAATTCCATTCCATTCCATTCCATTCCATTCCATTCCATTCCATTCCATTCCATTCCATTGCATTCCATTGCATTCCATTCCATTCCATTCCATTCCATTCCACTCCACTCCACTCCACTCCACTCCATTCCACTCCACTCCACTCCGGTACATTCCATTCCATTCCATTCCATTCCATTCCATTCCATTCCATTCCGTGCTTCTCGGGTACATTCCGTTCCGTTCCATTCCATTCCATTCCGTTCCAGTGCACTCTACTCCACTCCACTCCACTCCACTCCACTCCGGTACATTCCATTCCATTCCATTCCATTCCATTCCATTCCATTTCCATTCCCATTCCATTTCCATTCCCGTTCCATTTCCATTCCCGTTTCTTTTCCATTCCCGTTCCATTTCCATTCCAGTTCCATTACCATTCCCGTTCCATTTCCATTCCCGATCCATTTCCATTCCCGTTCCTTTTCCATTCCCGTTCCATTTCCATTCCCGTTCCGTTACCATTCCCGTTCCATTTCCGTTCCCGTTCCGTTTCCGTTCCCGTTCCATTTCCGTTCTCGTTCCGTTTCCGTTCCCGTTCCATTTCCATTCCCGTTCCATTTCCGTTCCCGTTCCATTTCCATTCCCGTTCCATTTCCATTCCCTTTCCATTTCCATTTCATTCCATTCCGTTCTGCTCGGGTACATTCCATTCCATTCCATTGCATTCCATTCCGTTCTGCTCCTGTCCATTCCATTCCATTCCATTCCGTTCCATTCCGTTCTACTCGGGTAGATTCCATTCCATTCCATTCCATTCCATTCCATTCCATTCCATTCCATTCCATGGAATTCCATTCCATTCCATTCCATTCCATTCCATTCCATTCCATGGAATTCCATTCCATTCCATTCCATTCCATTCCATTCCATTCCATAGAATTCCATTCCATTCCATTCCATTCCATTGAATTCCGTTCCATTCCATTCCATTCCGTTCCGTTCCGTTCCGTTCCGTTCCGTTGCGTTCCGTTCCGTTGCGTTGTGTTCCGTTCCGTTCTACTCGGGTTGATTCCATTCTATTCCATTCCATTCCAATCCATTCCATTGAATTCCATTCCATTCCATTCCATTCCATGGAATTCCGTTCCATTCCATTCCATTCCGTTCCGTTCCGTCCCGTTCCGTTCCGTTCCGTTCCGTTGCGTTCCGTTCCGTTCTACTCGGGTTGATTCCATTCTATTCCATTCCATTCCATTCGATTCCATTCGATTCCATTCGATTCCCCTCCATTCCATTCCATAGAATTCCATTCCATTCCATTCCATTCCATTGAATTCCATTCCATTCCATTCCATTCCATTGAATTCCATTCCATTCCATTCCATTCCATTGAATTCCATTCCATTCCATTCCATTCCATTCCATTCCATTCCATTCCATTCCATTCCATTCCATTCCATTCCATTCTACTGGTGTCCATTCCATTCCATTCCATTCCATTCCATTCCATTCCATTCCTTTCCATTCCATTGCATTCCATTGCATTCCATTCCATTCCATTCCATTCCATTCCATTCCATTCCATTCCATTCCATTCCATTCCTTTCCATTCCATTGCATTCCATTGCATTCCATTCCATTCCATTCCATTCCATTCCATTCCATTCCACTCCACTCCACTCCACTCCACTCCATTCCACTCCACTCCACTCCACTCCGGTACATTCCATTCCATTCCATTCCATTCCATTCCATTCCATTCCATTCCATTCCATTGAATTCCATTCCATTCCATTCCATTCCATTCCATTCCATTCCATCCCATTCCATTCCATTCCATTCCATTCCGTTCTACTCGGGTTGATTCCATTCTATTCCATTCCATTCCATTCGATCCCATTTGATTCCATTCGATTCCATTCAATTCCATTCGATTCCATTCCATTCCACTCCATTCCATTCCATTGAATTCCATTCCATTCCATTCCATTCCATTCCATTCCATTCCATTCCATTCCATTCCATTCCATTCTACTGGTGTCCATTCCATTCCATTCCATTCCATTCCATTCCATTCCATTCCATTCCATTGCATTCCATTCCATTCCATTCCATTCCATTCCGTTCCGTTCTACTCGGTTACATTCCATTCAATTCCATTCCATTCCGTTCTACTCGGGTAGATTCCATTCCATTCCATTCCATTCCTTTCCTTTCCATTCCATTGCATTCCATTGCATTGCATTGCACTCAATTCCATTCCATTCCATTCCATTACATTCCATTCCATTCCATTCCATTCCATTCCGTTCCGTTCAACTCGGTTACATTCCATTCAATTACATTCCATTCCGTTCTACTCGGTTACATTCCATTCCATTCCATTCCATTCCATTCCAATCCATTCCATTCCATTCCATTCCGTTCTACTCGGGTACATTCCATTCCATTCCATTCCATTCCATTCCATTCCATTCCATTCCATTCCATTCCATTCGGTTCTACTTTGGTACATTCCATTCCATTCCATTCCATTCCATTCCATTCCATTCCATTACATTCCATTCCATTCCATTCCGTTCTACTCGGGTTGATTCCATTCTATTCCATTCCATTCCATTCCATTCCATTCCATTCCATTCCATTCCATTCCAATCGATTCCATTCCATTCCATTCCATGGAATTCCATTCCATTCCATTCCATTCCATGGAACTCCATTCCGTTCCATTCCATTCCATAGAATTCCATTCCATTCCATTCCATTCCATTCCATTCCATTCCATTCCATTGAATTCCATTCCATTCCATTCCATTCCATTCCATCCCATTCCATTCCATTCCATTCCGTTCTACTCGGGTTGATTCCATTCTATTCCATTTCATTCCATTCGATCCCATTTGATTCCATTCGATTCCATTCAATTCCATTCGATTCCATTCCATTCCACTCCATTCCATTCCATAGAATTCCATTCCATTCCATTCCATTCCATTCCATTCCATTCCATTCCATTCCATTGAATTCCATTCCATTCCATTCCATTCCTTTCCATTGAATTCCATTCCATTCCATTCCATTCCATTCCATTCCATGGAATTCCATTCCATTCCATTCCATTCCATTCCATTCCATTCCATTCCATTCCATAGAATTCCATTCCATTCCATTCCATTCCACTGAATTCCGTTCCATTCCATTCCATTCCGTTCCGTTCCGTTCCGTTGCGTTCCGTTGCGTTCCGTTCCGTTCCGTTGTGCTCCGTTCCGTTCTACTCGGGTTGATTCCATTCTATTCCATTCCATTCCAATCCATTCCGTTCCATTCCATTGAATTCCATTCCATTACATTCCATTCCATTCCATTACATTCCATTCCATTCCATGGAATTCCGTTCCATTCCATTCCATTCCGTTCCGTTCCGTCCCGTTCCGTTCCGTTCCGTTCCGATGCGTTCCGTTCCGTTCTACTCGGGTTGATTCCATTCTATTCCATTCCATTCCATTCGATTCCATTCGATTCCATTCGATTCCACTCCATTCCATTCCATAGAATTCCATTCCATTCCATTCCATTCCATTGAATTCCATTCCATTCCATTCCATTCCATTGAATTCCATTCCATTCCATTCCATTCCATTGAATTCCATTCCATTCCATTCCATTCCATTCCATTCCATTCCATTCCATTGAATTCCATTCCATTCCATTCCATTCCATTCCATTCCATTCCATTCCATTCCATTCCATTCCATTCTACTGTTGTCCATTCCATTCCATTCCATTCCATTCCATTCCATTCCATTCCAGTCCTTTCCATTCCATTGCATTCCATTGCATTCCATTCCATTCCATTCCATTCCATTCCATTCCATTCCATTCCATTCCACTCCACTCCACTCCACTCCACTCCATTCCACTCCACTCCACTCCGGTACATTCCATTCCATTCCATTCCATTCCATTCCATTCCATTCCGTGCTTCTCGGGTACATTCCGTTCCGTTCCATTCCATTCCATTCCATTCCATTCCGTTCCAGTGCACTCTACTCCACTCCACTCCACTCCACTCTGGTACATTCCATTCCATTCCATTCCATTCCATTCCATTCCATTCCATTCCATTCCATTCCATTCCATTTCCATTCCCATTCCATTTCCATTCCCGTTCCATTTCCATTCCCGTTTCTTTTCCATTCCCGTTCCATTTCCATTCCAGTTCCATTACCATTCCCGTTCCATTTCCATTCCCGATCCATTTCCATTCCCGTTCCTTTTCCATTCCCGTTCCATTTCCATTCCCGTTCCGTTACCATTCCCGTTCCATTTCCGTTCCCGTTCCGTTTCCGTTCCCGTTCCATTTCCGTTCTCGTTCCGTTTCCGTTCCCGTTCCATTTCCATTCCCGTTCCATTTCCGTTCCCGTTCCATTTCCATTCCCGTTCCATTTCCATTCCCTTTCCATTTCCATTTCATTCCATTCCGTTCTGCTCGGGTACATTCCATTCCATTCCATTGCATTCCATTCCGTTCTGCTCCTGTCCATTCCATTCCATTCCATTCCGTTCCATTCCGTTCTACTCGGGTAGATTCCATTCCATTCCATTCCATTCCATTCCATTCCATTCCATTCCATTCCATTCCATGGAATTCCATTCCATTCCATTCCATTCCATTCCATTCCATTCCATTCCATAGAATTCCATTCCATTCCATTCCATTCCATTCCATTGAATTCCGTTCCATTCCATTCCATTCCGTTCCGTTCCGTTCCGTTCCGTTGCATTCCGTTCCGTTCCGTTGTGTTCCGTTCCGTTCTACTCGGGTTGATTCCATTCTATACCATTCCATTCCAATCCATTCCATTGAATTCTATTCCATTCCATTCCATTCCATGGAATTCCGTTCCATTCCATTCCATTCCGTTCCGTTCCGTCCCGTTCCGTTCCGTTCCGTTCCGTTGCGTTCCGTTCCGTTCTACTCGGGTTGATTCCATTCTATTCCATTCCATTCCATTCCATTCCATTCGATTCCATTCGATTCCACTCCATTCCATTCCATAGAATTCCATTCCATTCCATTCCATTCCATTGAATTCCATTCCATTCCATTCCATTCCATAGAATTCCATTCCATTCCATTCCATTCCATTGAATTCCATTCCATTCCATTCCATTCCATTCCATTCCATTGAATTCCATTCCATTCCATTCCATTCCATGGAATTCCGTTCCATTCCATTCCATTCCGTTCCTTTCCGTCCCGTTCCGTTCCGTTCCGTTCCGTTGCGTTCCGTTCCGTTCTACTCGGGTTGATTCCATTCTATTCCATTCCATTCCATTCGATTCCATTCGATTCCATTCGATTCCACTCCATTCCATTCCATAGAATTCCATTCCATTCCATTCCATTCCATTGAATTCCATTCCATTCCATTCCATTCCATAGAATTCCATTCCATTCCATTCCATTCCATTGAATTCCATTCCATTCCATTCCATTCCATTCCATTCCATTCCATTCCATTCCATTGCATTCCATTGCATTCCATTCCATTCCATTCCATTCCATTCCATTCCATTCCACTCCACTCCACTCCACTCCACTCCATTCCACTCCACTCCACTCCGGTACATTCCATTCCATTCCATTCCATTCCATTCCATTCCATTCCATTCCGTGCTTCTCGGGTACATTCCGTTCCGTTCCATTCCATTCCATTCCGTTCCAGTGCACTCTACTCCACTCCACTCCACTCCACTCCACTCCGGTACATTCCATTCCATTCCATTCCATTCCATTCCATTCCATTTCCATTCCCATTCCATTTCCATTCCCGTTCCATTTCCATTCCCGTTTCTTTTCCATTCCCGTTCCATTTCCATTCCAGTTCCATTACCATTCCCGTTCCATTTCCATTCCCGATCCATTTCCATTCCCGTTCCTTTTCCATTCCCGTTCCATTTCCATTCCCGTTCCGTTACCATTCCCGTTCCATTTCCGTTCCCGTTCCGTTTCCGTTCCCGTTCCATTTCCGTTCTCGTTCCGTTTCCGTTCCCGTTCCATTTCCATTCCCGTTCCATTTCCGTTCCCGTTCCATTTCCATTCCCGTTCCATTTCCATTCCCTTTCCATTTCCATTTCATTCCATTCCGTTCTGCTCGGGTACATTCCATTCCATTCCATTGCATTCCATTCCGTTCTGCTCCTGTCCATTCCATTCCATTCCATTCCGTTCCATTCCGTTCTACTCGGGTAGATTCCATTCCATTCCATTCCATTCCATTCCATTCCATTCCATTCCATTCCATGGAATTCCATTCCATTCCATTCCATTCCATTCCATTCCATTCCATGGAATTCCATTCCATTCCATTCCATTCCATTCCATTCCATAGAATTCCATTCCATTCCATTCCATTCCATTGAATTCCGTTCCATTCCATTCCATTCCGTTCCGTTCCGTTCCGTTCCGTTCCGTTGCGTTCCGTTCCGTTGCGTAGTGTTCCGTTCCGTTCTACTCGGGTTGATTCCATTCTATTCCATTCCATTCCAATCCATTCCATTGAATTCCATTCCATTCCATTCCATTCCATGGAATTCCGTTCCATTCCATTCCATTCCGTTCCGTTCCGTCCCGTTCCGTTCCGTTCCGTTCCGTTGCGTTCCGTTCCGTTCTACTCGGGTTGATTCCATTCTATTCCATTCCATTCCATTCGATTCCATTCGATTCCATTCGATTCCCCTCCATTCCATTCCATAGAATTCCATTCCATTCCATTCCATTCCATTGAATTCCATTCCATTCCATTCCATTCCATTGAATTCCATTCCATTCCATTCCATTCCATTGAATTCCATTCCATTCCATTCCATTCCATTCCATTCCATTCCATTCCATTCCATTCCATTCCATTCCATTCCATTCCATTCTACTGGTGTCCATTCCATTCCATTCCATTCCATTCCATTCCATTCCATTCCTTTCCATTCCATTGCATTCCATTGCATTCCATTCCATTCCATTCCATTCCATTCCATTCCATTCCATTCCATTCCATTCCATTCCTTTCCATTCCATTGCATTCCATTGCATTCCATTCCATTCCATTCCATTCCATTCCATTCCATTCCACTCCACTCCACTCCACTCCACTCCATTCCACTCCACTCCACTCCGGTACATTCCATTCCATTCCATTCCATTCCATTCCATTCCATTCCATTCCATTCCATTGAATTCCATTCCATTCCATTCCATTCCATTCCATTCCATTCCATCCCATTCCATTCCATTCCATTCCATTCCGTTCTACTCGGGTTGATTCCATTCTATTCCATTCCATTCCATTCGATCCCATTTGATTCCATTCGATTCCATTCAATTCCATTCGATTCCATTCCATTCCACTCCATTCCATTCCATTGAATTCCATTCCATTCCATTCCATTCCATTCCATTCCATTCCATTCCATTCCATTCCATTCCATTGAATTCCATTCCATTCCATTCCATTCCATTCCATTCCATTGAATTCCATTCCATTCCATTCCATTCCATTGAATTCCATTCCATTCCATTCCATTCCATTCCATTCCATTCCATTCCATTCCATTCCATTCCATTCTACTGGTGTCCATTCCATTCCATTCCATTCCATTCCATTCCATTCCTTTCCATTCCATTGCATTCCATTGCATTCCATTCCATTCCATTCCATTCCATTCCATTCCATTCCACTCCACTCCACTCCACTCCACTCCATTCCACTCCACTCCACTCCGGTACATTCCATTCCATTCCATTCCATTCCATTCCATTCCATTCCGTGCTTCTCGGGTACATTCCGTTCCGTTCCATTCCATTCCATTCCATTCCATTCCGTTCCAGTGCACTCTACTCCACTCCACTCCACTCCACTCCACTCCGGTACATTCCATTCCATTCCATTCCATTCCATTCCATTCCATTCCTTTCCATTCCATTGCATTCCATTGCATTCCATTCCATTCCATTCCATTCCATTCCATTCCATTCCACTCCACTCCACTCCACTCCATTCCACTCCACTCCACTCCGGTACATTCCATTCCATTCCATTCCATTCCATTCCATTCCATTCCATTCCATTCCGTGCTTCTCGGGTACATTCCGTTCCGTTCCATTCCATTCCATTCCATTCCATTCCGTTCCAGTGCACTCTACTGCACTCCACTCCACTCCACTCCACTCCGGTACATTCCATTCCATTCCATTCCATTCCATTCCATTCCATTTCCATTCCCATTCCATTTCCATTCCCGTTCCATTTCTATTCCCGTTTCTTTTCCATTCCCGTTCCATTTCCATTCCCGATCCATTTCCATTCCCGTTCCATTTACATTCCCGTTCCATTTCCGTTCCCGTTCCATTTCCATTCCCGTTCCATTTCCATTCCCTTTCCATTTCCATTGCATTCCATTCCGTTCTGCTCCTGTCCATTCCATTCCATTCCAATCCGTTCCATTCCGTTCTACTCGGGTAGATTCCATTCCATTCCATTCCATTCCATTCCATTCCATTCCATTCCATTCCATTCCATTCCATTCCATTCAACTGGTGTCCATTCCATTCCATTCCATTCCATTCCATTCCATTCCATTCCATTGCATTCCATTCCATTCCATTCCATTCCATTCCGTTCCGTTCTACTCGGTTACATTCCATTCAATTCCATTCCATTCCGTTCTACTCGGGTAGATTCCATTCCATTCCATTCCATTCCTTTCCATTCCATTGCATTCCATTGCATTGCATTGCACTCAATTCCATTCCATTCCATTCCATTCCATTCCATTCCATTCCATTCCATTCCATTCCATTCCGTTCCGTTCAACTCGGTTACAATCCATTCAATTACATTCCATTCCGTTCTACTCGGTTACATTCCATTCCATTCCATTCCATTCCAATCCATTCCATTCCATTCCATTCCGTTCTACTCGGGTACATTCCGTTCCATTCCATTCCATTCCATTCCATTCCATTCCATTCCATTCCATTCCTTTCCATTCTACTTTGGTACATTCCATTCCATTCCATTCCATTCCATTCCATTCCATTCCATTCCATTCCATTCCATTCCATTCCATTCCGTTCTACTCAGGTTGATTCCATTCTATTCCATTCCATTCCATTCCATTCCATTCCATTCCATTCCATTCCATTCCATTTCCATTCCCATTCCATTTCCATTCCCGTTCCATTTCCATTCCCGTTTCTTTTCCATTCCCGTTCCATTTCCATTCCAGTTCCATTACCATTCCCGTTCCATTTCCATTCCCGATCCATTTCCATTCCCGTTCCTTTTCCATTCCCGTTCCATTTCCATTCCCGTTCCGTTACCATTCCCGTTCCATTTCCGTTCCCGTTCCGTTTCAGTTCCCGTTCCATTTCCGTTCTCGTTCCGTTTCCGTTCCCGTTCCATTTCCATTCCCGTTCCATTTCCGTTCCCGTTCCATTTCCATTCCCGTTCCATTTCCATTCCCTTTCCATTTCCATTTCATTCCATTCCGTTCTGCTCGGGTACATTCCATTCCATTCCATTGCATTCCATTCCGTTCTGCTCCTGTCCATTCCATTCCATTCCATTCCGTTCCATTCCGTTCTACTCGGGTAGATTCCATTCCATTCCATTCCATTCCATTCCATTCCATTCCATTCCATTCCATTCTACTGGTGTCCATTCCATTCCATTCCATTCCATTCCATTCCATTCCATTCCATTGCATTCCATTCCATTCCATTCCATTCCATTCCGTTCCGTTCTACTCGGTTACATTCCATTCAATTCCATTCCATTCCGTTCTACTCGGGTAGATTCCATTCCATTCCATTCCATTCCTTTCCATTCCATTGCATTCCATTGCATTGCATTGCACTCAATTCCATTCCATTCCATTCCATTCCATTCCATTCCATTCCATTCCATTCCGTTCCGTTCAACTCGGTTACATTCCATTCAATTACATTCCATTCCGTTCTACTCGGTTACATTCCATTCCATTCCATTCCATTCCATTCCAATCCATTCCATTCCATTCCATTCCGTTCTACTCGGGTACGTTCCATTCCATTCCATTCCATTCCATTCCATTCCATTCCATTCCATTCCGTTCTACTTTGGTACATTCCATTCCATTCCATTCCATTCCATTCCATTCCATTCCATTACATTCCATTACATTCCATTCCGTTCTACTCGGGTTGATTCCATTCTATTCCATTCCATTCCATTCCATTCCATTCCATTCCATTCCATTCCATTCCATGGAATTCCATTCCATTCCATTCCATTCCATGGAATTCCATTCCATTCCATTCCATTCCATTCCATTCCATTCCATTGAATTCCATTCCATTCCATTCCATTCCATTCCATTGAATTCCATTCCGTTCCATTCCATTCCATTGAATTCCATTCCATTCCATTCCATTCCATTCCATTCCATTCCATTGCATTCCATTGCATTCCATTCCATTCCATTCCATTCCATTCCATTCCATTCCACTCCACTCCACTCCACTCCACTCCATTCCACTCCACTCCACTCCGGTACATTCCATTCCATTCCATTCCATTCCATTCCATTCCATTCCATTCCGTGCTTCTCGGGTACATTCCGTTCCGTTCCATTCCATTCCATTCCGTTCCAGTGCACTCTACTCCACTCCACTCCACTCCACTCCACTCCGGTACATTCCATTCCATTCCATTCCATTCCATTCCATTCCATTTCCATTCCCATTCCATTTCCATTCCCGTTCCATTTCCATTCCCGTTTCTTTTCCATTCCCGTTCCATTTCCATTCCAGTTCCATTACCATTCCCGTTCCATTTCCATTCCCGATCCATTTCCATTCCCGTTCCTTTTCCATTCCCGTTCCATTTCCATTCCCGTTCCGTTACCATTCCCGTTCCATTTCCGTTCCCGTTCCGTTTCCGTTCCCGTTCCATTTCCGTTCTCGTTCCGTTTCCGTTCCCGTTCCATTTCCATTCCCGTTCCATTTCCGTTCCCGTTCCATTTCCATTCCCGTTCCATTTCCATTCCCTTTCCATTTCCATTTCATTCCATTCCGTTCTGCTCGGGTACATTCCATTCCATTCCATTGCATTCCATTCCGTTCTGCTCCTGTCCATTCCATTCCATTCCATTCCGTTCCATTCCGTTCTACTCGGGTAGATTCCATTCCATTCCATTCCATTCCATTCCATTCCATTCCATTCCATGGAATTCCATTCCATTCCATTCCATTCCATTCCATTCCATTCCATGGAATTCCATTCCATTCCATTCCATTCCATTCCATTCCATAGAATTCCATTCCATTCCATTCCATTCCATTGAATTCCGTTCCATTCCATTCCATTCCGTTCCGTTCCGTTCCGTTCCGTTCCGTTGCGTTCCGTTCCGTTGCGTTGTGTTCCGTTCCGTTCTACTCGGGTTGATTCCATTCTATTCCATTCCATTCCAATCCATTCCATTGAATTCCATTCCATTCCATTCCATTCCATGGAATTCCGTTCCATTCCATTCCATTCCGTTCCGTTCCGTCCCGTTCCGTTCCGTTCCGTTCCGTTGCGTTCCGTTCCGTTCTACTCGGGTTGATTCCATTCTATTCCATTCCATTCCATTCGATTCCATTCGATTCCATTCGATTCCACTCCATTCCATTCCATAGAATTCCATTCCATTCCATTCCATTCCATTGAATTCCATTCCATTCCATTCCATTCCATTGAATTCCATTCCATTCCATTCCATTCCATTGAATTCCATTCCATTCCATTCCATTCCATTCCATTCCATTCCATTCCATTCCATTCCATTCCATTCTACTGGTGTCCATTCCATTCCATTCCATTCCATTCCATTCCATTCCATTCCATTCCATTCCTTTCCATTCCATTGCATTCCATTCCATTCCATTCCATTCCATTCCATTCCATTCCATTCCATTCCACTCCACTCCACTCCACTCCACTCCACTCCATTCCACTCCACTCCACTCCGGTACATTCCATTCCATTCCATTCCATTCCATTCCATTCCATTCCATTCCGTGCTTCTCGGGTACATTCCGTTCCGTTCCATTCCATTCCATTCCGTTCCAGTGCACTCTACTCCACTCCACTCCACTCCACTCCACTCCGGTACATTCCATTCCATTTCATTCCATTCCATTCCATTCCATTTCCATTCCCATTCCATTTCCATTCCCGTTCCATTTCCATTCCCGTTTCTTTTCCATTCCCGTTCCATTTCCATTCCAGTTCCATTACCATTCCTGTTCCATTTCCATTCCCGATCCATTTCCATTCCCGTTCCTTTTCCATTCCCGTTCCATTTCCATTCCCGTTCCGTTACCATTCCCGTTCCATTTCCGTTCCCGTTCCGTTTCCGTTCCCGTTCCATTTCCGTTCTCGTTCCGTTTCCGTTCCCGTTCCATTTCCATTCCCGTTCCATTTCAGTTCCCGTTCCATTTCCATTCCCGTTCCATTTCCATTCCCTTTCCATTTCCATTTCATTCCATTCCGTTCTGCTCGGGTACCTTCCATTCCATTCCATTGCATTCCATTCCGTTCTGCTCCTGTCCATTCCATTCCATTCCATTCCGTTCCATTCCGTTCTACTCGGGTAGATTCCATTCCATTCAATTCCATTCCATTCCATTCCATTCCATTCCATTCCATTCTACTGGTGTCCATTCCATTCCATTCCATTCCATTCCATTCCATTGCATTCAATTCCATTCCATTGCATTCCATTCCATTCCATTCCATTCCATTCCGTTCCGTTCTACTCGGTTACATTCCATTCAATTCCATTCCATTCCGTTCTACTCGGGTAGATTCCATTCCATTCCATTCCATTCCTTTCCATTCCATTGCATTCCATTGCATTGCATTGCACTCAATTCCATTCCATTCCATTCCATTCCATTCCATTCCATTCCATTCCGTTCCGTTCAACTCGGTTACATTCCATTCAATTACATTCCATTCCGTTCTACTCGGTTACATTCCATTCCATTCCATTCCATTCCATTCCAATCCATTCCATTCCATTCCATTCCGTTCTACTTTGGTACATTCCATTCCATTCCATTCCATTCCATTCCATTCCTTTCCATTACATTCCATTCCATTCCATTCCGTTCTACTCGGGTTGATTCCATTCTATTCCATTCCATTCCATTCCATTCCATTCCATTCCATTCCATTCCATTCCATGGAATTCCATTCCATTCCATTCCATTCCATTCCATTCCATTCCATTGAATTCCATTCCATTCCATTCCATTCCATTCCATTGAATTCCATTCCGTTCCATTCCATTCCATTGAATTCCATTCCATTCCATTCCATTCCATTCCATTCCATTCCATTCCATTCCATTCCATTGAATTCCATTCCATTCCATTCCATTCCATTCCATTCCATTCCATCCCATTCCATTCCATTCCATTCCATTCCGTTCTACTCGGGTTGATTCCATTCTATTCCATTCCATTCCATTCGATCCCATTTGATTCCATTCGATTCCATTCAATTCCATTCGATTCCATTCCATTCCACTCCATTCCATTCCATTGAATTCCATTCCATTCCATTCCATTCCACTCCATTCCATTCCATTCCATTCCATTCCATTCCATTGAATTCCATTCCATTCCATTCCATTCCATTCCATTGAATTCCATTCCATTCCATTCCATTCCATTGAATTCCATTCCATTCCATTCCATTCCATTCCATTCCATTCCATTCCATTCCATTCTACTGGTGTCCATTCCATTCCATTCCATTCCATTCCATTCCATTCCTTTCCATTCCAAGCATTCCATTGCATTCCATTCCATTCCATTCCATTCCATTCCATTCCATTCCACTCCACTCCACTCCACTCCACTCCATTCCACTCCACTCCACTCCGGTACATTCCATTCCATTCCATTCCATTCCATTCCATTCCATTCCGTGCTTCTCGGGTACATTCCGTTCCGTTCCATTCCATTCCATTCCATTCCATTCCGTTCCAGTGCACTCTACTCCACTCCACTCCACTCCACTCCACTCCGGTACATTCCATTCCATTCCATTCCATTCCATTCCATTCCATTTCCATTCCCATTCCATTTCCATTCCCGTTCCATTTGTATTCCCGTTTCTTTTCCATTCCCGTTCCATTTCCATTCCAGTTCCATTACCATTCCCGTTCCATTTCCATTCCCGATCCATTTCCATTCCCGTTCCATTTCCATTCCCGTTCCATTTCCGTTCCCGTTCCATTTCCATTCCCGTTCCATTTCCATTCCCTTTCCATTTCCATTTCATTCCATTCCGTTCTGCTCGGGTACATTCCATTCCATTCCATTGCATTCCATTCCGTTCTGCTCCTGTCCATTCCATTCCATTCCAATCCGTTCCATTCCGTTCTACTCGGGTAGATTCCATTCCATTCCATTCCATTCCATTCCATTCCATTCCATTCCATTCCATTCCATTCCATTCCATTCAACTGGTGTCCATTCCATTCCATTCCATTCCATTCCATTCCATTGCATTCCATTCCATTCCATTCCATTCCATTCCGTTCCGTTCTACTCGGTTACATTCCATTCAATTCCATTCCATTCTGTTCTACTCGGGTAGATTCCATTCCATTCCATTCCATTCCTTTCCATTCCATTGCATTGCATTGCACTCAATTCCATTCCATTCCATTCCATTCCATTCCATTCCATTCCATTCCATTCCATTCCGTTCCGTTCAACTCGGTTACAATCCATTCAATTACATTCCATTCCGTTCTACTCGGTTACATTCCATTCCATTCCATTCCATTCCATTCCAATCCATTCCATTCCATTCCATTCCGTTCTACTCGGGTACATTCCGTTCCATTCCATTCCATTCCATTCCATTCCATTCCATTCCATTCCATTCCTTTCCGTTCTACTTTGGTACATTCCATTCCATTCCATTCCATTCCATTCCATTCCATTCCATTCCATTCCATTCCATTCCATTCCATTCCATTCCGTTCTACTCAGGTTGATTCCATTCCATTCCATTCCATTCCATTCCATTCCATTCCATTCCATTCCTTTCCATTCCATTTCCATTCCCATTCCATTTCCATTCCCGTTCCATTTCCATTCCCGTTTCTTTTCCATTCCCGTTCCATTTCCATTCCAGTTCCATTACCATTCCCGTTCCATTTCCATTCCCGATCCATTTCCATTCCCGTTCCTTTTCCATTCCCGTTCCATTTCCATTCCCGTTCCGTTACCATTCCCGTTCCGTTTCCGTTCCCGTTCCGTTTCCGTTCCCGTTCCATTTCCGTTCTCGTTCCGTTTCCGTTCCCGTTCCATTTCCATTCCCGTTCCATTTCCGTTCCCGTTCCATTTCCATTCCCGTTCCATTTCCATTCCCTTTCCATTTCCATTTCATTCCATTCCGTTCTGCTCGGGTACATTCCATTCCATTCCATTGCATTCCATTCCGTTCTGCTCCTGTCCATTCCATTCCATTCCATTCCGTTCCATTCCGTTCTACTCGGGTAGATTCCATTCCATTCCATTCCATTCCATTCCATTCCATTCCATTCCATTCCATTCCATTCCATTCTACTGGTGTCCATTCCATTCCATTCCATTCCATTCCATTCCATTCCATTCCATTGCATTCCATTCCATTCCATTCCATTCCATTCCGTTCCGTTCTACTCGGTTACATTCCATTCAATTCCATTCCATTCCGTTCTACTCGGGTAGATTCCATTCCATTCCATTCCATTCCTTTCCATTCCATTGCATTCCATTGCATTGCATTGCACTCAATTCCATTCCATTCCATTCCATTCCATTCCATTCCATTCCATTCCATTCCATTCCGTTCCGTTCAACTCGGTTACATTCCATTCAATTACATTCCATTCCGTTCTACTCGGTTACATTCCATTCCATTCCATTCCATTCCATTCCAATCCATTCCATTCCATTCCATTCCGTTCTACTCGGGTACGTTCCATTCCATTCCATTCCATTCCATTCCATTCCATTCCATTCCATTCCGTTCTACTTTGGTACATTCCATTCCATTCCATGGAATTCCATTCCATTCCATTCCATTCCATTCCATTCCATTCCATTGAATTCCATTCCATTCCATTCCATTCCATTCCATTGAATTCCATTCCGTTCCATTCCATTCCATGGAATTCCATTCCATTGAATTCCATTCCGTTCCATTCCATTCCATGGAATTCCATTCCATTCCATTCCATTCCATTCCATTCCATTCCATTGCATTCCATTGCATTCCATTCCATTCCATTCCATTCCATTCCATTCCATTCCACTCCACTCCACTCCACTCCACTCCATTCCACTCCACTCCACTCCGGTACATTCCATTCCATTCCATTCCATTCCATTCCATTCCATTCCATTCCGTGCTTCTCGGGTACATTCCGTTCCGTTCCATTCCATTCCATTCCGTTCCAGTGCACTCTACTCCACTCCACTCCACTCCACTCCACTCCGGTACATTCCATTCCATTCCATTCCATTCCATTCCATTCCATTTCCATTCCCATTCCATTTCCATTCCCGTTCCATTTCCATTCCCGTTTCTTTTCCATTCCCGTTCCATTTCCATTCCAGTTCCATTACCATTCCCGTTCCATTTCCATTCCCGATCCATTTCCATTCCCGTTCCTTTTCCATTCCCGTTCCATTTCCATTCCCGTTCCGTTACCATTCCCGTTCCATTTCCGTTCCCGTTCCGTTTCCGTTCCCGTTCCATTTCCGTTCTCGTTCCGTTTCCGTTCCCGTTCCATTTCCATTCCCGTTCCATTTCCGTTCCCGTTCCATTTCCATTCCCGTTCCATTTCCATTCCCTTTCCATTTCCATTTCATTCCATTCCGTTCTGCTCGGGTACATTCCATTGCATTCCATTCCGTTCTGCTCCTGTCCATTCCATTCCATTCCATTCCGTTCCATTCCGTTCTACTCGGGTAGATTCCATTCCATTCCATTCCATTCCATTCCATTCCATTCCATTCCATTCCATTCCATTCTACTGGTGTCCATTCCATTCCATTCCATTCCATTCCATTCCATTCCATTCCATTCCATTGCATTCCATTCCATTCCATTCCATTCCATTCCGTTCCGTTCTACTCGGTTACATTCCATTCAATTCCATTCCATTCCGTTCTACTCGGGTAGATTCCATTCCATTCCATTCCATTCCTTTCCATTCCATTGCATTCCATTGCATTGCATTGCACTCAATTCCATTCCATTCCATTCCATTCCATTCCATTCCATTCCATTCCATTCCGTTCCGTTCAACTCGGTTACATTCCATTCAATTACATTCCATTCCGTTCTACTCGGTTACATTCCATTCCATTCCATTCCATTCCATTCCAATCCATTCCATTCCATTCCATTCCGTTCTACTTTGGTACATTCCATTCTATTCCATTCCATTCCATTCCATTCCTTTCCATTACATTCCATTCCATTCCATTCCGTTCTACTCGGGTTGATTCCATTCTATTCCATTCCATTCCATTCCATTCCATTCCATTCCATTCCATTCCATTCCATTCCATGGAATTCCATTCCATTCCATTCCATTCCATGGAATTCCATTCCATTCCATTCCATTCCATTCCATTCCATTCCATTCCATTGAATTCCATTCCATTCCATTCCATTCCATTCCATTGAATTCCATTCCGTTCCATTCCATTCCATTGAATTCCATTCCGTTCCATTCCATTCCATTCCATTCCATTCCATTCCATTCCACTCCATTCCATTCCATTGAATTCCATTCCATTCCATTCCATTCCATTCCATTCCATTCCATCCCATTCCATTCCATTCCATTCCATTCCGTTCTACTCGGGTTGATTCCATTCTATTCCATTCCATTCCATTCGATCCCATTTGATTCCATTCGATTCCATTCAATTCCATTCGATTCCATTCCATTCCACTCCATTCCATTCCATTGAATTCCATTCCATTCCATTCCATTCCACTCCATTCCATTCCATTCCATTCCATTCCATTCCATTGAATTCCATTCCATTCCATTCCATTCCATTCCATTGAATTCCATTCCATTCCATTCCATTCCATTGAATTCCATTCCATTCCATTCCATTCCATTCCATTCCATTCCATTCCATTCCATTCCATTCTACTGGTGTCCATTCCATTCCATTCCATTCCATTCCATTCCATTCCATTCCTTTCCATTCCATTGCATTCCATTGCATTCCATTCCATTCCATTCCATTCCATTCCATTCCATTCCACTCCACTCCACTCCACTCCACTCCATTCCACTCCACTCCACTCCGGTACATTCCATTCCATTCCATTCCATTCCATTCCATTCCATTCCGTGCTTCTCGGGTACATTCCGTTCCGTTCCATTCCATTCCATTCCATTCCATTCCGTTCCAGTGCACTCTACTCCACTCCACTCCACTCCACTCCACTCCGGTACATTCCATTCCATTCCATTCCATTCCATTCCATTCCATTTCCATTCCCATTCCATTTCCATTCCCGTTCCATTTCTATTCCCGTTTCTTTTCCATTCCCGTTCCATTTCCATTCCAGTTCCATTACCATTCCCGTTCCATTTCCATTCCCGATCCATTTCCATTCCCGTTCCATTTCCATTCCCGTTCCATTTCCATTCCCGTTCCGTTACCATTCCCGTTCCATTTCCGTTCCCGTTCCGTTTCCGTTCCCGTTCCATTTCCGTTCTCGTTCCGTTTCCGTTCCCGTTCCATTTCAATTCCCGTTCCATTTCCGTTCCCGTTCCATTTCCATTCCCGTTCCATTTCCATTCCCTTTCCATTTCCATTTCATTCCATTCCGTTCTGCTCGGGTACATTCCATTCCATTCCATTGCATTCCATTCCGTTCTGCTCCTGTCCATTCCATTCCATTCCAATCCGTTCCATTCCGTTCTACTCGGGTAGATTCCATTCCATTCCATTCCATTCCATTCCATTCCATTCCATTCCATTCCATTCCATTCCATTCCATTCCATTCAACTGGTGTCCATTCCATTCCATTCCATTCCATTCCATTCCATTCCATTCCATTGCATTCCATTCCATTCCATTCCATTCCATTCCGTTCCGTTCTACTCGGTTACATTCCATTCAATTCCATTCCATTCCGTTCTACTCGGGTAGATTCCATTCCATTCCATTCCATTCCTTTCCATTCCATTGCATTCCATTGCATTGCATTGCACTCAATTCCATTCCATTCCATTCCATTCCATTCCATTCCGTTCCGTTCAACTCGGTTACATTCCATTCAATTACATTCCATTCCGTTCTACTCGGTTACATTCCATTCCATTCCATTCCATTCCATTCCAATCCATTCCATTCCATTCCATTCCGTTCTACTTTGGTACATTCCATTCCATTCCATTCCATTCCATTCCATTCCTTTCCTTTACATTCCATTCCATTCCATTCCGTTCTACTCGGGTTGATTCCATTCTATTCCATTCCATTCCATTCCATTCCATTCCATTCCATTCCATTCCATGGAATTCCATTCCATTCCATTCCATTCCATTCCATTCCATTCCATTGAATTCCATTCCATTCCATTCCATTCCATTCCATTGAATTCCATTCCGTTCCATTCCATTCCATTGAATTCCATTCCATTCCATTCCATTCCATTCCATTCCATTCCATTCCATTCCATTCCATTGAATTCCATTCCATTCCATTCCATTCCATTCCATTCCATTCCATTCCATCCCATTCCATTCCATTCCATTCCATTCCGTTCTACTAGGGTTGATTCCATTCTATTCCATTCCATTCCATTCGATCCCATTTGATTCCATTCGATTCCATTCAATTCCATTCGATTCCATTCCATTCCACTCCATTCCATTCCATTGAATTCCATTCCATTCCATTCCATTCCACTCCATTCCATTCCATTCCATTCCATTCCATTCCATTGAATTCCATTCCATTCCATTCCATTCCATTCCATTGAATTCCATTCCATTCCATTCCATTCCATTGAATTCCATTCCATTCCATTCCATTCCATTCCATTCCATTCCATTCCATTCCATTCCATTCTACTGGTGTCCATTCCATTCCATTCCATTCCATTCCTTTCCATTCCTTTCCATTCCATTGCTTTCCATTGCATTCCATTCCATTCCATTCCATTCCATTCCATTCCATTCCACTCCACTCCACTCCACTCCACTCCATTCCACTCCACTCCACTCCGGTACATTCCATTCCATTCCATTCCATTCCATTCCTTTCCATTCCGTGCTTCTCGGGTACATTCCGTTCCGTTCCATTCCATTCCATTCCATTCCATTCCGTTCCAGTGCACTCTACTCCACTCCACTCCACTCCACTCCACTCCGGTACATTCCATTCCATTCCATTCCATTCCATTCCATTCCATTTCCATTCCCATTCCATTTCCATTCCCGTTCCATTTCTATTCCCGTTTCTTTTCCATTCCCGTTCCATTTCCATTCCAGTTCCATTACCATTCCCGTTCCATTTCCATTCCCGATCCATTTCCATTCCCGTTCCATTTCCATTCCCGTTCCATTTCCATTCCCGTTCCGTTACCATTCCCGTTCCATTTCCGTTCCCGTTCCGTTTCCGTTCCCGTTCCATTTCCGTTCTCGTTCCGTTTCCGTTCCCGTTCCATTTCCATTCCCGTTCCATTTCCGTTCCCGTTCCATTTCCATTCCCGTTCCATTTCCATTCCCTTTCCATTTCCATTTCATTCCATTCCGTTCTGCTCGGGTACATTCCATTCCATTCCATTGCATTCCATTCCGTTCTGCTCCTGTCCATTCCATTCCATTCCAATCCGTTCCATTCCGTTCTACTCGGGTAGATTCCATTCCATTCCATTCCATTCCATTCCATTCCATTCCATTCCATTCCATTCCATTCCATTCAACTGGTGTCCATTCCATTCCATTCCATTCCATTCCATTCCATTCCATTCCATTCCATTGCATTCCATTCCATTCCATTCCATTCCATTCCGTTCCGTTCTACTCGGTTACATTCCATTCAATTCCATTCCATTCCGTTCTACTCGGGTAGATTCCATTCCATTCCATTCCATTCCTTTCCATTCCATTGCATTCCATTGCATTGCATTGCACTCAATTCCATTCCATTCCATTCCATTCCATTCCATTCCATTCCATTCCATTCCATTCCGTTCCGTTCAACTCGGTTACAATCCATTCAATTACATTCCATTCCGTTCTACTCGGTTACATTCCATTCCATTCCATTCCATTCCATTCCAATCCATTCCATTCCATTCCATTCCGTTCTACTCGGGTACATTCCGTTCCATTCCATTCCATTCCATTCCATTCCATTCCATTCCATTCCTTTCCGTTCTACTTTGGTACATTCCATTCCATTCCATTCCAATCCATTCCATTCCATTCCATTCCATTCCGTTCTACTCAGGTTGATTCCATTCAATTCCATTCCATTCCATTCCATTCCTTTCCATTCCATTCCATTCCATTTCCATTCCCATTCCATTTCCATTCCCGTTCCATTTCCATTCCCGTTTCTTTTCCATTCCCGTTCCATTTCCATTCCAGTTCCATTACCATTCCCGTTCCATTTCCATTCCCGATCCATTTCCATTCCCGTTCCTTTTCCATTCCCGTTCCATTTCCATTCCCGTTCTGTTACCATTCCCGTTCCATTTCCGTTCCCGTTCCGTTTCCTTTCCCGTTCCATTTCCGTTCTCGTTCCGTTTCCGTTCCCGTTCCATTTCCATTCCCTTTCCATTTCCATTTCATTCCATTCCGTTCTGCTAGGGTACATTCCATTCCATTCCATTGCATTCCATTCCGTTCTGCTCCTGTCCATTCCATTCCATTCCATTCCGTTCCATTCCGTTCTACTCGGGTAGATTCCATTCCATTCCATTCCATTCCATTCCATTCCATTCCATTCCATTCTACTGGTGTCCATTCCATTCCATTCCATTCCATTCCATTCCATTCCATTCCATTCCATTCCATTGCATTCCATTCCATTCCATTCCATTCCATTCTGTTCCGTTCTACTCGGTTACATTCCATTCAATTCAATTCCATTCCGTTCTACTCGGGTAGATTCCATTCCATTCCATTCCATTCCTTTCCATTCCATTGCATTCCATTGCATTGCATTGCACTCAATTCCATTCCATTCCATTCCATTCCATTCCATTCCATTCCATTCCATTCCGTTCCGTTCAACTCGGTTACATTCCATTCAATTACATTCCATTCCGTTCTACTCGGTTACATTCCATTCCATTCCATTCCATTCCATTCCAATCCATTCCATTCCATTCCATTCCGTTCTACTCGGGTACGTTCCATTCCATTCCATTCCATTCCATTCCATTCCATTCCATTCCATTCCATTCCATTCCATTCCGTTCTACTTTGGTACATTCCATTCCATTCCATTCCATTCCATTCCATTCCATTCCATTCCATTCCATTCCATTCCATTACATTCCATTCCATTCCATTCCGTTCTACTCGGGTTGATTCCATTCTATTCCATTCCATTCCATTCCATTCCATTCCATTCCATTCCATTCCATTCCATTCCATTCCATGGAATTCCATTCCATTCCATTCCATTCCATTCCATTCCATTCCATTGAATTCCATTCCATTCCATTCCATTCCATTCCATTGAATTCCATTCCGTTCCATTCCATTCCATTGAATTCCATTCCATTCCATTCCATTCCATTCCATTCCATTCCATTGAATTCCATTCCATTCCATTCCATTCCATTCCATTCCATTCCATTCCATTCTACTGGTGTCCATTCCATTCCATTCCTTTCCATTCCATTCCATTCCATTCCATTCCTTTCCATTCCATTGCATTCCATTGCATTCCATTCCATTCCATTCCATTCCATTCCATTCCATTCCACTCCACTCCACTCCACTCCATTCCACTCCACTCCACTCCGGTACATTCCATTCCATTCCATTCCATTCCATTCCATTCCATTCCATTCCATTCCGTGCTTCTCGGGTACATTCCGTTCCGTTCCATTCCATTCCATTCCATTCCATTCCGTTCCAGTGCACTCTACTGCACTCCACTCCACTCCACTCCACTCCGGTACATTCCATTCCATTCCATTCCATTCCATTCCATTCCATTTCCATTCCCATTCCATTTCCATTCCCGTTCCATTTCCATTCCCGTTTCTTTTCCATTCCCGTTCCATTTCCATTCCAGTTCCATTACCATTCCCGTTCCATTTCCATTCCCGATCCATTTCCATTCCCGTTCCATTTCCATTCCCGTTCCATTTCCATTCCCGTTCCATTACCATTCCCGTTCCATTTCCTTTCCCGTTCCGTTTCCGTTCCCGTTCCATTTCCGTTCTCGTTCCGTTTCCATTCCCGTTCCATTTCCATTCCCGTTCCATTTCCGTTCCCGTTCCATTTCCATTCCCGTTCCATTTCCATTCCCTTTCCATTTCCATTTCATTCCATTCCGTTCTGCTCGGGTACATTCCATTCCATTCCATTGCATTCCATTCCGTTCTGCTCCTGTCCATTCCATTCCATTCCAATCCGTTCCATTCCGTTCTACTCGGGTAGATTCCATTCCATTCCATTCCATTCCATTCCATTCCATTCCATTCCATTCCATTCTACTGGTGTCCATTCCATTCCATTCCATTCCATTCCATTCCATTCCATTCCATTCCATTGCATTCCATTCCATTCCATTCCATTCCGTTCCGTTCTACTCGGTTACATTCCATTCAATTCCATTCCATTCCGTTCTACTCGGGTAGATTCCATTCCATTCCATTCCATTCCTTTCCATTCCATTGCATTCCATTGCATTGCATTGCACTCAATTCCATTCCATTCCATTCCATTCCATTCCATTCCATTCCATTCCATTCCATTCCATTCCGTTCCGTTCAACTCGGTTACATTCCATTCAATTACATTCCATTCCGTTCTACTCGGTTACATTCCATTCCATTCCATTCCATTCCATTCCAATCCATTCCATTCCATTCCATTCCGTTCTACTCGGGTACATTCCGTTCCATTCCATTCCATTCCATTCCATTCCATTCCATTCCTTTCCGTTCTACTTTGGTACATTCCATTCCATTCCATTCCATTCCATTCCATTCCATTCCATTCCATTCCATTCCATTCCATTCCATTCCATTCCGTTCTACTCAGGTTGATTCCATTCTATTCCATTCCATTCCATTCCATTCCATTCCATTCCATTCCATTCGATTCCATTCCTTTCCATTCCATTGAATTCCATTCCATTCCATTCCATTCCATTCCATTCCATTCCATTGAATTCCATTCCATTCCATTCCATTCCATTCCATTCCATCCCATTCCATTCCATTCCATTCCATTCCGTTCTACTCGGGTTGATTCCATTCTATTCCATTCCATTCCATTCGATCCCATTTGATTCCATTCGATTCCATTCAATTCCATTCGATTCCATTCCATTCCACTCCATTCCATTCCATTGAATTCCATTCCATTCCATTCCATTCCATTCCATTCCATGGAATTCCATTCCATTCCATTCCATTCCATTCCATTCCATAGAATTCCATTCCATTCCATTCCATACCACTGAATTCCGTTCCATTCCATTCCATTCCGTTCCGTTCCGTTCCGTTGCGTTCCGTTGCGTTCCGTTCCGTTCCGTTGTGTTCCGTTCCGTTCTACTCGGGTTGATTCCATTCTATTCCATTCCATTCCAATCCATTCCGTTCCATTCCATTGAATTCCATTCCATTCCATTCCATTCCATTCCATTCCATTCCATTCCATTCCATTCCATGGAATTCCGTTCCATTCCATTCCATTCCGTTCCGTTCCGTCCCGTTCCGTTCCGTTCCGTTCCGTTGCGTTCCGTTCCGTTCTACTCTGGTTGATTCCATTCTATTCCATTCCATTCCGTTCGATTCCATTCGATTCCATTCGATTCCACTCCATTCCATTCCATAGAATTCCATTCCATTCCATTCCATTCCATTGAATTCCATTCCATTCCATTCCATTCCATTGAATTCCATTCCATTCCATTCCATTCCATTCCATTCCATTCCATTCCATTCCATTCCATTCCATTCCATTCCATTCCATTCTACTGTTGTCCATTCCATTCCATTCCATTCCATTCCATTCCATTCCATTCCATTCCATTCCTTTCCATTCCATTGCATTCCATTGCATTCCATTCCATTCCATTCCATTCCATTCCATTCCATTCCATTCCACTCCACTCCACTCCACTCCACTCCATTCCACTCCACTCCACTCCGGTACATTCCATTCCATTCCATTCCATTCCATTCCATTCCATTCCATTCCGTGCTTCTCGGGTACATTCCGTTCCGTTCCATTCCATTCCATTCCATTCCATTCCGTTCCAGTGCACTCTACTCCACTCCACTCCACTCCACTCCACTCCGGTACATTCCATTCCATTCCATTCCATTCCATTCCATTCCATTTCCATTCCCATTCCATTTCCATTCCCGTTCCATTTCCATTCCCGTTTCTTTTCCATTCCCGTTCCATTTCCATTCCAGTTCCATTACCATTCCCGTTCCATTTCCATTCCCGATCCATTTCCATTCCCGTTCCTTTTCCATTCCCGTTCCATTTCCATTCCCGTTCCGTTACCATTCCCGTTCCATTTCCGTTCCCGTTCCGTTTCCGTTCCCGTTCCATTTCCGTTCTCGTTCCGTTTCCGTTCCCGTTCCATTTCCCTTCCCGTTCCATTTCCGTTCCCGTTCCATTTCCGTTCCCGTTCCATTTCCATTCCCTTTCCATTTCCATTTCATTCCATTCCGTTCTGCTCGGGTACATTCCATTCCATTCCATTGCATTCCATTCCGTTCTGCTCCTGTCCATTCCATTCCATTCCATTCCGTTCCATTCCGTTCTACTCGGGTAGATTCCATTCCATTCCATTCCATTCCATTCCATTCCATTCCATTCCATGGAATTCCATTCCATTCCATTCCATTCCATTCCATTCCATAGAATTCCATTCCATTCCATTCCATTCCATTGAATTCCGTTCCATTCCATTCCATTCCGTTCCGTTCCGTTCCGTTCCGTTGCATTCCGTTCCGTTCCGTTGTGTTCCGTTCCGTTCTACTCGGGTTGATTCCATTCTATTCCATTCCATTCCAATCCGTTCCATTGAATTCTATTCCATTCCATTCCATTCCATGGAATTCCGTTCCATTCCATTCCATTCCGTTCCGTTCCGTCCCGTTCCGTTCCGTTCCGTTGCGTTCCGTTCCGTTCTACTCGGGTTGATTCCATTCTATTCCATTCCATTCCATTCGATTCCATTCGATTCCATTCGATTCCACTCCATTCCATTCCATAGAATTCCATTCCATTCCATTCCATTCCATTGAATTCCATTCCATTCCATTCCATTCCATAGAATTCCATTCCATTCCATTCCATTCCATTGAATTCCATTCCATTCCATTCCATTCCATTCCATTCCATTCCATTCCATTCCATTCCATTCCATTCTACTGGTGTCCATTCCATTCCATTCCATTCCATTCCATTCCATTCCATTCCTTTCCATTCCATTGCATTCCATTGCATTCCATTCCATTCCATTCCATTCCATTCCACTCCACTCCACTCCACTCCACTCCATTCCACTCCACTCCACTCCGGTACATTCCATTCCATTCCATTCCATTCCATTCCATTCCATTCCATTCCGTGCTTCTCAGGTACATTCCATTCCGTTCCATTCCATTCCATTCCATTCCATTCCATTCCATACCGTTCCAGTGCACTCTACTCCACTCCACTCCACTCCACTCCACTCCGGTACATTCCATTGCATTCCATTCCATTCCATTCCATTCCATTCCATTTCCATTCCCATTCCATTTCCATTCCCGTTCCATTTCCATTCCCGTTTCTTTTCCATTACCGTTCCATTTCCATTCCAGTTCCATTACCATTCCCGTTCCATTTCCATTCCCGATCCATTTCCATTCCCGTTCCATTTCCATTCCCGTTCCATTTCCATTCCCGTTCCGTTACCATTCCCGTTCCATTTCCGTTCCCGTTCCGTTTCCATTCCCGTTCCATTTCCATTCTCGTTCCGTTTCCGTTCCCGTTCCATTTCCATTCCCGTTCCATTTCCGTTCCCGTTCCATTTCCATTCCCGTTCCATTTCCATTCCCTTTCCATTTCCATTTCATTCCATTCCGTTCTGCTCGGGTACATTCCATTCCATTCCATTGCATTCCATTCCGTTCTGCTCCTGTCCATTCCATTCCATTCCATTCCGTTCCATTCCGTTCTACTCGGGTAGATTCCATTCCATTCCATTCCATTCCATTCCATTCCATTCCATTCCATTCCATTCCATTCTACTGGTGTCCATTCCATTCCATTCCATTCCATTCCATTCCATTCCATTCCATTGCATTCCATTCCATTCCATTCCATTCCGTTCCGTTCTACTCGGTTACATTCCATTCAATTACATTCCATTCCGTTCTACTCGATTACATTCCATTCCATTCCATTCCATTCCATTCCAATCCATTCCATTCCATTCCATTCCGTTCTACTCGTGTATATTCCATTCCATTCCATTCCATTCCATTCCATTCCATTCCATTCCATTCCATTCCATTCCATTCCGTTCCGTTCTACTTTGGTACATTCCATTCCATTCCATTCCATTCCATTCCATTCCATTCCATTCCATTCCATTCCATTCCATTCCGTTCTACTCAGGTTGATTCCATTCTATTCCATTCCATTCCATTCCATTCCATTCCATTCCATTCCATTCGATTCCATTCCATTCCATTCCATAGAATTCCATTCCATTCCATTCCATTCCATGGAATTCCATTCCATTCCATTCCATTCCATTCCATTCCATTCCATTGAATTCCATTCCGTTCCATTCCATTCCATGGAATTCCATTCCATTCCATTCCATTCCATTCCATTCCATTCCATTCCATTGAATTCCATTCCATTCCATTCCATTCCATTCCATTCCATCCCATTCCATTCCATTCCATTCCATTCCATTCTACTCGGGTTGATTCCATTCTATTCCATTCCATTCCATTCGATCCCATTTGATTCCATTCGATTCCATTCAATTCCATTCGATTCCATTCCATTCCATTCCATTCCATTCCATTGAATTCCGTTCCATTCCATTCCGTTCCGTTCCGTTCCGTTCCGTTCCGTTGCGTTCCGTTCCGTTCCGTTGTGTTCCGTTCCGTTCTACTCGGGTTGATTCCATTCTATTCCATTCCATTCCAATCCATTCCATTCCATTCCAGTGAATTCCATTCCATTCCATTCCATTCCATTCCATTCCATTCCATTGAATTCCATTCCATTCCATTCCATTCCATTCCATTCCATTCCATTGAATTCCATTCCATTCCATGGAATTCCATGGAATTCCGTTCCATTCCATTCCATTCCGTTCCGTTCCGTCCCGTTCCGTTCCGTTCCGTTCCGTTGCGTTCCGCTCCGTTCTACTCGGGTTGATTCCATTCTATTCCATTCCATTCCATACGATTCCATTCGATTCCATTCGATTCCACTCCATTCCATTCCATAGAATTCCATTCCATTCCATTCCATTCCATTGAATTCCATTCCATTCCATTCCATTCCATTGAATTCCATTCCATTCCATTCCATTCCATTCCATTCCATTCAATTCCATTCGATTCCATTCCATTCCACTCCATTCCATTCCATTCCACTCCATTCCATTCCATTGAATTCCATTCCATTCCATTCCATTCCATTCCATTCCATTCCATGGAATTCCATTCCATTGAATTCCATTCCATTCCATTCCATTCCATTCCAGTGCACTCTACTCCACTCCACTCCACTCCACTCCACTCCACTCCGGTACATTCCATTCCATTCCATTCAATTCCATTCGATTCCATTCCATTCCACTCCATTCCATTCCATTGAATTCCATTCCATTCCATTCCATTCCATTCCATTCCATTCCATTCCATGGAATTCCTTTCCATTCCATTCCATTCCATTCCATTCCATTCCATTCCATTCCATTCCATTCCATTCCATTCCATTCCACTCCACACCACTCCACTCCACTCCATTCCACTCCACTCCACTCCGGTACATTCCATTCAATTCCATTCCATTCCATTCCATTCCATTCCGTGCTTCTCAGGTACATTCCGTTCCGTTCCATTCCATTCCATTCCATTCCATTCCGTTCCAGTGCACTCTACTCCACTCCACTCCACTCCACTCCGGTACATTCCATTCCATTCCATTCCATTCCATTCCATTCCATTTCCATTCCCATTCCATTTCCATTCCCGTTCCATTTCCATTCCCGTTTCTTTTCCATTCCCGTTCCATTTCCATTCCCGTTCCATTACCATTCCCGTTCCATTTCCATTCCCGATCCATTTCCATTCCCGTTCCTTTTCCATTCCCGTTCCATTTCCATTCCCGTTCCGTTACCATTCCCGTTCCATTTCCGTTCCCGTTCCGTTTCCGTTCCCGTTCCATTTCCGTTCTCGTTCCGTTTCCGTTCCCGTTCCATTTCCATTCCCGTTCCATTTCCGTTCCCGTTCCATTTCCATTCCCGTTCCATTTCCATTCCCTTTCCATTTCCATTTCATTCCATTCCGTTCTGCTCGGGTACATTCCATTCCATTCCATTGCATTCCATTCCGTTCTGCTCCTGTCCATTCCATTCTATTCCATTCCGTTCCATTCCGTTCTACTCGGGTAGATTCCATTCCATTCCATTCCATTCCATTCCATTCCATTCCATTCCATGGAATTCCATGGAATTCCATTCCATTCCATTCCATTCCATTCCATAGAATTCCATTCCATTCCATTCCATTCCATTGAATTCCGTTCCATTCCATTCCATTCCGTTCCGTTCCGTTCCGTTCCGTTCCGTTGCATTCCGTTCCGTTCCGTTGTGTTCCGTTCCGTTCTACTCGGGTTGATTCCATTCTATTCCATTCCATTCCAATCCATTCCATTGAATTCCATTCCATTCCATTCCATTCCATGGAATTCCGTTCCATTCCATTCCATTCCGTACCGTTCCGTCCCGTTCCGTTCCGTTCCGTTCCGTTGCGTTCCGTTCCGTTCTACTCGGGTTGATTCCATTCTATTCCATTCCATTCCATTCGATTCCATTCGATTCCATTCGATTCCACTCCATTCCATTCCATAGAATTCCATTCCATTCCATTCCATTCCATTGAATTCCATTCCATTCCATTCCATTCCATAGAATTCAATCCCATTCCATTCCATTCCATAGAATTCCATTCCATTCCATTCCATTCCATTCCATTCCATTCCATTCCATTGAATTCCATTCCATTCCATTCCATTCCATTCCATTCCATTCCATTCCATTCCATTCCATTCCATTCCATGGAATTCCGTTCCATTCCATTCCATTCCGTTCCGTTCCGTCCCGTTCCGTTCCGTTCCGTTCCGTTGCGTTCCGTTCCGTTCTACTCGGGTTGATTCCATTCTATTCCATTCCATTCCATTCCATTCCATTCGATTCCATTCGATTCCACTCCATTCCATTCCATAGAATTCCATTCCATTCCATTCCATTCCATTGAATTCCATTCCATTCCATTCCATTCCATAGAATTCCATTCCATTCCATTCCATTCCATTGAATTCCATTCCATTGAATTCCATTCCATTCCATTCCATTCCATTCCATTCCATTGCATTCCATTCCATTCCATTCCATTCCATTCCATTCCATTCCACTCCACTCCACTCCACTCCACTCCATTCCACTCCACTCCACTCCGGTACATTCCATTCCATTCCATTCCATTCCATTCCATTCCATTCCATTCCATTCCATTCCGTGCTTCTCGGGTACATTCCGTTCCGTTCCATTCCATTCCATTCCGTTCCAGTGCACTCTACTCCACTCCACTCCACTCCACTCCACTCCGGTACATTCCATTCCATTCCATTCCATTCCATTCCATTCCATTTCCATTCCCATTCCATTTCCATTCCCGTTCCATTTCCATTCCCGTTTCTTTTCCATTCCCGTTCCATTTCCATTCCAGTTCCATTACCATTCCCGTTCCATTTCCATTCCCGATCCATTTCCATTCCCGTTCCTTTTCCATTCCCGTTCCATTTCCATTCCCGTTCCGTTACCATTCCCGTTCCATTTCCGTTCCCGTTCCGTTTCCGTTCCCGTTCCATTTCCGTTCTCGTTCCGTTTCCGTTCCCGTTCCATTTCCATTCCCGTTCCATTTCCGTTCCCGTTCCATTTCCATTCCCGTTCCATTTCCATTCCCTTTCCATTTCCATTTCATTCCATTCCGTTCTGCTCGGGTACATTCCATTCCATTCCATTGCATTCCATTCCGTTCTGCTCCTGTCCATTCCATTCCATTCCATTCCGTTCCATTCCGTTCTACTCGGGTAGATTCCATTCCATTCCATTCCATTCCATTCCATTCCATTCCATTCCATGGAATTCCATTCCATTCCATTCCATTCCATTCCATTCCATGGAATTCCATTCCATTCCTTTCCATTCCATTCCATTCCATAGAATTCCATTCCATTCCATTCCATTCCATTGAATTCCGTTCCATTCCATTCCATTCCGTTCCGTTCCGTTCCGTTCCGTTCCGTTGCGTTCCGTTCCGTTGCGTTGTGTTCCGTTCCGTTCTACTCGGGTTGATTCCATTCTATTCCATTCCATTCCAATCCATTCCATTGAATTCCATTCCATTCCATTCCATTCCATGGAATTCCGTTCCATTCCATTCCATTCCGTTCCGTTCCGTCCCGTTCCGTTCCGTTCCGTTCCGTTGCGTTCCGTTCCGTTCTACTCGGGTTGATTTCATTCTATTCCATTCCATTCCATTCGATTCCATTCGATTCCATTCGATTCCACTCCATTCCATTCCATAGAATTCCATTCCATTCCTTTCCATTCCATTGAATTCCATTCCATTCCATTCCATTCCATTGAATTCCATTCCATTCCATTCCATTCCATTGAATTCCATTCCATTCCATTCCATTCCATTCCATTCCATTCCATTCCATTCCATTCTACTGGTGTCCATTCCATTCCATTCCATTCCATTCCATTCCATTCCATTCCATTCCTTTCCATTCCATTGCATTCCATTGCATTCCATTCCATTCCATTCCATTCCATTCCATTCCATTCCATTCCATTCCATTCCATTCCATTCCATTCCATTCCTTTCCATTCCATTGCATTCCATTGCATTCCATTCCATTCCATTCCATTCCATTCCATTCCATTCCACTCCACTCCACTCCACTCCACTCCATTCCACTCCACTCCACTCCGGTACATTCCATTCCATTCCATTCCATTCCATTCCATTCCATTCCATTCCGTGCTTCTCGGGTACATTCCGTTCCGTTCCATTCCATTCCATTCCGTTCCAGTGCACTCTACTCCACTCCACTCCACTCCACTCCACTCCGGTACATTCCATTCCATTCCATTCCATTCCATTCCATTTCCATTCCCATTCCATTTCCATTCCCGTTCCATTTCCATTCCCGTTTCTTTTCCATTCCCGTTCCATTTCCATTCCAGTTCCATTACCATTCCCGTTCCATTTCCATTCCCGATCCATTTCCATTCCCGTTCCTTTTCCATTCCCGTTCCATTTCCATTCCCGTTCCGTTACCATTCCCGTTCCATTTCCGTTCCCGTTCCGTTTCCGTTCCCGTTCCATTTCCGTTCTCGTTCCGTTTCCGTTCCCGTTCTATTTCCATTCCCGTTCCATTTCCGTTCCCGTTCCATTTCCATTCCCGTTCCATTTCCATTCCCTTTCCATTTCCATTTCATTCCATTCCGTTCTGCTCGGGTACATTCCATTCCATTCCATTGCATTCCATTCCGTTCTGCTCCTGTCCATTCCATTCCATTCCATTCCGTTCCATTCCGTTCTACTCGGTTAGATTCCATTCCATTCCATTCCATTCCATTCCATTCCATTCCATTCCATGGAATTCCATGGAATTCCATTCCATTCCATTCCATTCCATTCCATTCCATTCCATGGAATTCCATTCCATTCCATTCCATTCCATTCCATTCCATAGAATTCCATTCCATTCCATTCCATTCCATTGAATTCCGTTCCATTCCATTCCATTCCGTTCCGTTCCCTTCCGTTCCGTTCCGTTGCGTTCCGTTCCGTTGCGTTGTGTTCCGTTCCGTTCTACTCGGGTTGATTCCATTCTATTCCATTCCATTCTAATCCATTCCATTGAATTCCATTCCATTCCATTCCATTCCATGGAATTCCGTTCCATTCCATTCCATTCCATTCCGTTCCGTCCCGTTCCGTTCCGTTCCATTCCGTTGCGTTCCGTTCCGTTCTACTCGGGTTGATTCCATTCTATTCCATTCCATTCCATTCGATTCCATTCGATTCCATTCGATTCCACTCCATTCCATTCCATAGAATTCCATTCCATTCCATTCCATTCCATTGAATTCCATTCCATTCCATTCCATTCCATTGAATTCCATTCCATTCCATTCCATTCCATTGAATTCCATTCCATTCCATTCCATTCCATTCCATTCCATTCCATTCCATTCCATTCCATTCCATTCCATTCCATTCTACTGGTGTCCATTCCATTCCATTCCATTCCATTCCATTCCATTCCATTCCATTCCTTTCCATTCCATTGCATTCCATTGCATTCCATTCCATTCCATTCCATTCCATTCCATTCCTTTCCATTCCATGGAATTCCGTTCCATTCCATTCCATTCCGTTCCGTTCCGTCCCGTTCCGTTCCGTTCCGTTCCGTTGCGTTCCGTTCCGTTCTACTCGGGTTGATTCCATTCTATTCCATTCCATTCCATTCCATTCCATTCGATTCCATTCGATTCCACTCCATTCCATTCCATAGAATTCCATTCCATTCCATTCCATTCCATTGAATTCCATTCCATTCCATTCCATTCCATAGAATTCCATTCCATTCCATTCCATTCCATTGAATTCCATTCCATTCCATTCCATTCCATTGAATTCCATTCCATTCCATTCCATTCCATTGAATTCCATTCCATTCCATTCCATAGAATTCCATTGAATTCCATTCCATTCCATGGAATTCCATTCCATTCCATTCCATTCCATTCCATTCCATTCCATTCCATTCCATTCTACTGGTGTCCATTCCATTCCATTCCATTCCATTCCATTCCATTCCATTCCTTTCCATTCCATTGCATTCCATTGCATTCCATTCCATTCCATTCCATTCCATTCCATTCCATTCCACTCCACTCCACTCCACTCCACTCCATTCCACTCCACTCCACTCCGGTACATTCCATTCCATTCCATTCCATTCCATTCCATTCCATTCCATTCCATTCCGTGCTTCTCGGGTACATTCCGTTCCGTTCCATTGCATTCCATTCCATTCCATTCCGTTCCAGTGCACTCTACTCCACTCCACTCCACTCCACTCCACTCCGGTACATTCCATTCCATTCCATTCCATTCCATTCCATTCCGTTTCCATTCCCATTCCATTTCCATTCCCGTTCCATTTCCATTCCCGTTTCTTTTCCATTCCCGTTCCATTTCCATTCCAGTTCCATTACCATTCCCGTTCCATTTCCATTCCCGATCCATTTCCATTCCCGTTCCTTTTCCATTCCCGTTCCATTTCCATTCCCATTCCGTTACCATTCCCGTTCCATTTCCGTTCCCGTTCCGTTTCCGTTCCCGTTCCATTTCCGTTCCCGTTCCGTTTCCGTTCTCGTTCCGTTTCCGTTCCCGTTCCATTTCCGTTCCCGTTCCATTTCCGTTCCCGTTCCATTTCCATTCCCGTTCCATTTCCATTCCCTTTCCATTTCCATTTCATTCCATTCCGTTCTGCTCGGGTACCTTCCATTCCATTCCATTGCATTCCATTCCGTTCTGCTCCTGTCCATTCCATTCCATTCCATTCCGTTCCATTCCGTTCTACTCGGGTAGATTCCATTCCATTCCATTCCATTCCATTCCATTCCATTCCATTCCATTCCATTCTACTGGTGTCCATTCCATTCCATTCCATTCCATTCCATTCCATTCCATTCCATTGCATTCCATTCCATTCCATTCCATTCCATTCCGTTCCGTTCTACTCGGTTACATTCCATTCAATTCCATTCCATTCCGTTCTACTCGGGTAGATTCCATTCCATTCCATTCCATTCCTTTCCATTCCATTGCATTCCATTGCATTGCATTGCACTCAATTCCATTCCATTCCATTCCATTCCATTCCATTCCATTCCATTCCATTCCGTTCCGTTCAACTCGGTTACATTCCATTCAATTACATTCCATTCCGTTCTACTCGGTTACATTCCATTCCATTCCATTCCATTCCATTCCAATCCATTCCATTCCATTCCATTCCGTTCTACTTTGGTACATTCCATTCCATTCCATTCCATTCCATTCCATTACATTACATTACATTACATTCCATTCCATTCCGTTCTACTCGGGTTGATTCCATTCTATTCCATTCCATTCCATTCCATTCCATTCCATTCCATTCCATTCCATTCCATTCCATGGAATTCCATTCCATTCCATTCCATTCCATTCCATTCCATTCCATTCCATTCCATTGAATTCCATTCCATTCCATTCCATTCCATTCCATTGAATTCCATTCCGTTCCATTCCATTCCATTGAATTCCATTCCATTCCATTCCATTCCATTCCATTCCATTCCATTCCATTCCATTCCATTCCATTCCATTCCATTGAATTCCATTCCATTCCATTCCATTCCATTCCATTCCATTCCATCCCATTCCATTCCATTCCATTCCATTCCGTTCTACTCGGGTTGATTCCATTCTATTCCATTCCATTCCATTCGATCCCATTTGATTCCATTCGATTCCATTCAATTCCATTCGATTCCATTCCATTCCACTCCATTCCATTCCATTGAATTCCATTCCGTTCCATTCCATTCCATTCCATTCCATTCCATTCCATTCCATTGAATTCCATTCCATTCCATTCCATTCCATTCCATTGAATTCCATTCCATTCCATTCCATTCCATTGAATTCCATTCCATTCCATTCCATTCCATTCCATTCCATTCCATTCTACTGGTGTCCATTCCATTCCATTCCATTCCATTCCATTCCATTCCATTCCTTTCCATTCCATTGCATTCCATTGCATTCCATTCCATTCCATTCCATTCCATTCCATTCCATTCCACTCCACTCCACTCCACTCCACTCCATTCCACTCCACTCCACTCCGGTACATTCCATTCCATTCCATTCCATAGAATTCCATTCCATTCCATTCCATTCCATTCCATTGAATTCCATTCCATTCCATTCCATTCCATTCCATTCCATTCCATTGAATTCCATTCCATTCCATAGAATTCCATTCCATTCCATTCCATTCCATTGAATTCCGTTCCTTTCCATTCCATTCCATTCCGTTCCTTTCCGTTCCGTTCCGTTCCGTTCCGTTGCGTTCCGTTCCGTTCCGTTGCGTTCCGTTCCGTTCTACTCGGGTTGATTCCATTCTATTCCATTCCATTCCATTCCATTCCATTCCATTCCATTCCATTCCATTCCATTGAATTCCGTTCCATTCCATTCCATTCCCTTCCGTTCCGTCCCGTTCCTTTCCGTTCCGTTCCGTTGCGTGCCGTTCCGTTCTACTCAGGTTGATTCCATTCTATTCCATTCCATTCCATTCGATTCCATTCGATTCCAATCGATTCCATTCGATTGCATTCGATTCCATTCGTTGCCATTCCATTCCATTCCATTGAATTCCATTCCGTTCCATTCCATTCCATTCCATTCCATTGAATTCCATTCCATTCCATTCCATTCCTTTCCATTCCATAGAATTCCATTCCATTCCATTCCATTCCATTCCATTCCATTCCATTCCATTGAATTCCGTTCCATTCCATTCCATTCCATTCCATTCCATTCCATAGAATTCCGTTCCATTCCATTCCATTCCATTCCATTCCATTCCATAGAATTCCATTCCATTCCGTTCCATTCCATTCCATTCCATAGAATTCCATTCCATTCCATTCCATTCCATTCCATTTCATTGAATTCCATTCCATTCCATTCCATTCCATTCCATTCCATTCCATAGAATTCCATTCCATTCAATTCCATTCCATTGAATTCCGTTCCATTCCATTCCATTCCGTTCCGTTCCATTCCGTTCCGTTCCGTTGCGTTCCGTTCCGTTCCGTTGTGTTCCGTTCCGTTCTACTCGGGTTGATTCCATTCTATTCCATTCCATTCCAATCCATTCCATTCCATTCCATTGAATTCCATTCCATTCCATTCCATTCCATTCCATTCCATTCCATGGAATTCCATTCCATTCCATTCTATGGAATTCCGTTGCATTTCATTCCATTCCGTTCCTTTCCATCCCGTTCCGTTCCGTTCCGTTCCGTTGCGTTCCGTTCCGTTCTACTCGGGTTGATTCCATTCTATTCCATTCCATTCCATTCGATTCCATTCGATTCCATTCGATTACACTCCATTCCATTCCATAGAATTCCATTCCATTCCATTCCATTCCATTGAATTCCATTCCATTCCATTCCATAGAATTCCATTGAATTCCATTCCATTCCATTGAATTCCATTCCATTCCATTCCATTCCATTCCATTCCATTCCATTCCATTCTACTGGTGTCCATTCCATTCCATTCCATTCCATTCCATTCCATTCCATTCCATTCCTTTCCATTCCATTGCATTCCATTGCATTCCATTCCATTCCATTCCATTCCATTCCATTCCATTCCACTCCACTCCACTCCACTCCACTCCATTCCACTCCACTCCACTCCGGTACATTCCATTCCATTCCATTCCATTCCATTCCATTCCATTCCATTCCATTCCATTCCGTGCTTCTCGGGTACATTCCGTTCCGTTCCATTCCATTCCATTCCATTCCATTCCGTTCCAGTGCACTCTACTCCACTCCACTCCACTCCACTCCACTCCACTCCGGTACATTCCATTCCATTCCATTCCATTCCATTCCATTCCATTTCCATTCCCATTCCATTTCCATTCCCGTTCCATTTCCATTCCCGTTTCTTTTCCATTCCCGTTCCATTTCCATTCCAGTTCCATTACCATTCCCGTTCCATTTCCATTCCCGATCCATTTCCATTCCCGTTCCTTTTCCATTCCCGTTCCATTTCCGTTCCCGTTCCGTTTCCGTTCCCGTTCCATTTCCGTTCTCGTTCCGTTTCCGTTCCCGTTCCATTTCCGTTCTCGTTCCGTTTCCGTTCCCGTTCCATTTCCATTCCCGTTCCGTTTCCGTTCCCGTTCCATTTCCATTCCCGTTCCATTTCCATTCCCTTTCCATTTCCATTTCATTCCATTCCGTTCTGCTCGGGTACCTTCCATTCCATTCCATTGCATTCCATTCCGTTCTGCTCCTGTCCATTCCATTCCATTCCATTCCGTTCCATTCCGTTCTACTCGGGTAGATTCCATTCCATTCCATTCCATTCCATTCCATTCCATTCCATTCCATTCCATTCCATTCTACTGGTGTCCATTCCATTCCATTCCATTCCATTCCATTCCATTCCATTCCATTGCATTCCATTCCATTCCATTCCATTCCATTCCGTTCCGTTCTACTCGGTTACATTCCATTCAATTCCATTCCATTCCGTTCTACTCGGGTAGATTCCATTCCATTCCATTCCATTCCTTTCCATTCCATTGCATTCCATTGCATTGCATTGCACTCAATTCCATTCCATTCCATTCCATTCCATTCCATTCCATTCCATTCCATTCCGTTCCGTTCAACTCGGTTACATTCCATTCAATTACATTCCATTCCGTTCTACTCGGTTACATTCCATTCCATTCCATTCCATTCCATTCCAATCCATTCCATTCCATTCCATTCCGTTCTACTTTGGTACATTCCATTCCATTCCATTCCATTCCATTCCATTCCATTCCATTACATTCCATTCCATTCCATTCCGTTCTACTCGGGTTGATTCCATTCTATTCCATTCCATTCCATTCCATTCCATTCCATTCCATTCCATTCCATTCCATTCCATTCCATGGAATTCCATTCCATTCCATTCCATTCCATTCCATTCCATTGAATTCAATTCCATTCCATTCCATTCCATTCCATTGAATTCCATTCCATTCCATTCCATTCCATTCCATTCCATTCCATCCCATTCCATTCCATTCCATTCCGTTCTACTCGGGTTGATTCCATTCTATTCCATTCCATTCCATTCGATCCCATTTGATTCCATTCGATTCCATTCAATTCCATTCGATTCCATTCCATTCCACTCCATTCCATTCCATTGAATTCCATTCCGTTCCATTCCATTCCATTCCATTCCATTCCATTCCATTCCATTGAATTCCATTCCATTCCATTCCATTCCATTCCATTGAATTCCATTCCATTCCATTCCATTCCATTGAATTCCATTCCATTCCATTCCATTCCATTCCATTCCATTCCATTCTACTGGTGTCCATTCCATTCCATTCCATTCCATTCCATTCCTTTCCATTCCATTGCATTCCATTGCATTCCATTCCATTCCATTCCATTCCATTCCATTCCATTCCACTCCACTCCACTCCACTCCACTCCATTCCACTCCAATCCACTCCGGTACATTCCATTCCATTCCATTCCATTCCATTCCATAGAATTCCATTCCATTCCATTCCATTCCATTCCATTGAATTCCATTCCATTCCATTCCATTCCATTCCATTCCATTCCATTGAATTCCATTCCATTCCATAGAATTCCATTCCATTCCATTCCATTCCATTGAATTCCGTTCCTTTCCATTCCATTCCATTCCGTTCCTTTCCGTTCCGTTCCGTTCCGTTCCGTTGCGTTCCGTTCCGTTCCGTTGCGTTCCGTTCCGTTCTACTCGGGTTGATTCCATTCTATTCCATTCCATTCCATTCCATTCCATTGAATTCCATTCCATTCCATTCCATTCCATTGAATTCCGTTCCATTCCATTCCATTCCCTTCCGTTCCGTCCCGTTCCGTTCCGTTCCGTTCCGTTGCGTGCCGTTCCGTTCTACTCAGGTTGATTCCATTCTATTCCATTCCATTCCATTCGATTCCATTCGATTCCAATCGATTCCATTCGATTGCATTCGATTCCATTCGTTGCCATTCCATTCCATTCCACTGAATTCCATTCCGTTCCATTCCATTCCATTCCATTCCATTGAATTCCATTCCATTCCATTCCATTCCTTTCCATTCCATAGAATTCCATTCCATTCCATTCCATTCCATTCCATTCCATTGAATTCCGTTCCATTCCATTCCATTCCATTCCATTCCATTCCATAGAATTCCGTTCCATTCCATTCCATTCCATTCCATTCCATTCCATTCCATTCCATTCCATAGAATTCCATTCCATTCCGTTCCATTCCATTCCATTCCATAGAATTCCATTCCATTCCATTCCATTCCATTCCATTTCATTGAATTCCATTCCATTCCATTCCATTCCATTTCATTCCATTCCATAGAATTCCATTCCATTCCATTCCATTCCATTGAATTCCGTTCCATTCCATTCCATTCCGTTCCGTTCCATTCCGTTCCGTTCCGTTGCGTTCCGTTCCGTTCCGTTGTGTTCCGTTCCGTTCTACTCGGGTTGATTCCATTCTATTCCATTCCATTCCAATCCTTTCCATTCCATTCCATTGAATTCCATTCCATTCCATTCCATTCCATTCCATTCCATTCCATGGAATTCCATTCCATTCCATTCCATGGAATTCCGTTCCATTTCATTCCATTCCGTTCCTTTCCATCCCGTTCCGTTCCGTTCCGTTCTACTCGGGTTGATTCCATTCTATTCCATTCCATTCCATTCGATTCCATTCGATTCCATTCGATTCCACTCCATTCCTTTCCATAGAATTCCATTCCATTCCATTCCATTCCATTGAATTCCATTCCATTCCATTCCATAGAATTCCAATGAATTCCATTCCATTCCATTGAATTCCATTCCATTCCATTCCATTCCATTCCATTCCATTCCATTCCATTCTACTGGTGTCCATTCCATTCCATTCCATTCCATTCCATTCCATTCCATTCCATTCCATTCCTTTCCATTCCATTGCATTCCATTGCATTCCATTCCATTCCATTCCATTCCATTCCATTCCATTCCACTCCACTCCACTCCACTCCACTCCATTCCACTCCACTCCACTCCGGTACATTCCATTCCATTCCATTCCATTCCATTCCATTCCATTCCATTCCATTCCATTCCATTCCGTGCTTCTCGGGTACATTCCGTTCCGTTCCATTCCATTCCATTCCATTCCATTCCGTTCCAGTGCACTCTACTCCACTCCACTCCACTCCACTCCACTCCGGTACATTCCATTCCATTCCATTCCATTCCATTCCATTCCATTCCATTCCATTTCCATTCCCATTCCATTTCCATTCCCGTTCCATTTCCATTCCCGTTTCTTTTCCATTCCCGTTCCATTTCCATTCCAGTTCCATTACCATTCCCGTTCCATTTCCATTCCCGATCCATTTCCATTCCCGTTCCTTTTCCATTCCCGTTCCATTTCCATTCCCGTTCCGTTACCATTCCCGTTCCATATCCGTTCCCGTTCCGTTTCCGTTCCCGTTCCATTTCCGTTCTCGTTCCGTTTCCGTTCCCGTTCCATTTCCATTCCCGTTCCATTTCCGTTCCCGTTCCATTTCCATTCCCGTTCCATTTCCGTTCCCGTTCCATTTCCATTCCCGTTCTATTTCCATTCCCTTTCCATTTCCATTTCATTCCATTCCGTTCTGCTCGGGTACATTCCATTCCATTCCATTGCATTCCATTCCGTTCTGCTCCTGTCCATTCCATTCCATTCCATTCCGTTCCATTCCGTTCTACTCGGGTAGATTCCATTCCATTCCATTCCATTCCATTCCATTCCATTCCATTCCATTCCATTCCATTCTACTGGTGTCCATTCCATTCCATTCCATTCCATTCCATTCCATTCCATTCCATTCCATTCCATTGCATTCCATTCCATTCCATTCCATTCCATTCCGTTCCGTTCTACTCGGTTACATTCCATTCAATTCCATTCTATTCCGTTCTACTCGGGTAGATTCCATTCCATTCCATTCCATTCCTTTCCTTTCCATTCCATTGCATTCCATTGCATTGCATTGCACTCAATTCCATTCCATTCCATTCCATTCCATTCCATTCCATTCCATTCCATTCCATTCCATTCCGTTCCGTTCAACTCGGTTACATTCCATTCAATTACATTCCATTCCGTTCTACTCGGTTACATTCCATTCCATTCCATTCCATTCCATTCCAATCCATTCCATTCCATTCCATTCCGTTCTACTCGGGTACATTCCATTCCATTCCATTCCATTCCATTCCATTCCATTCCATTCCATTCCATTCGGTTCTACTTTGGTACATTCCATTCCATTCCATTCCATTCCATTCCATTCCATTCCATTACATTCCATTCCATTCCATTCCGTTCTACTCGGGTTGATTCCATTCTATTCCATTCCATTCCATTCCATTCCATTCCATTCCATTCCATTCCATTCCAATCGATTCCATTCCATTCCATTCCATGGAATTCCATTCCATTCCATTCCATTCCATGGAACTCCATTCCGTTCCATTCCATTCCATAGAATTCCATTCCATTCCATTCCATTCCATTCCATTCCATTCCATTCCATTGAATTCCATTCCATTCCATTCCATTCCATTCCATCCCATTCCATTCCATTCCATTCCGTTCTACTCGGGTTGATTCCATTCTATTCCATTCCATTCCATTCGATCCCATTTGATTCCATTCGATTCCATTCAATTCCATTCGATTCCATTCCATTCCACTCCATTCCATTCCATTGAATTCCATTCCATTCCATTCCATTCCATTCCATTCCATTCCATTCCATTCCATTGAATTCCATTCCATTCCATTCCATTCCTTTCCATTGAATTCCATTCCATTCCATTCCATTCCATTCCATTCCATGGAATTCCATTCCATTCCATTCCATTCCATTCCATTCCATTCCATTCCATAGAATTCCATTCCATTCCATTCCATTCCACTGAATTCCGTTCCATTCCATTCCATTCCGTTCCGTTCCGTTCCGTTGCGTTCCGTTGCGTTCCGTTCCGTTCCGTTGTGCTCCGTTCCGTTCTACTCGGGTTGATTCCATTCTATTCCATTCCATTCCAATCCATTCCGTTCCATTCCATTGAATTCCATTCCATTACATTCCATTCCATTCCATTCCATTCCATTCCATTCCATGGAATTCCGTTCCATTCCATTCCATTCCGTTCCGTTCCGTCCCGTTCCGTTCCGTTCCGTTCCGATGCGTTCCGTTCCGTTCTACTCGGGTTGATTCCATTCTATTCCATTCCATTCCATTCGATTCCATTCGATTCCATTCGATTCCACTCCATTCCATTCCATAGAATTCCATTCCATTCCATTCCATTCCATTGAATTCCATTCCATTCCATTCCATTCCATTGAATTCCATTCCATTCCATTCCATTCCATTGAATTCCATTCCATTCCACTCCATTCCATTCCATTCCATTCCATTCCATTCCATTCCATTCCATTCCATTCCATTCCATTCCATTCCATTCCATTCTACTGTTGTCCATTCCATTCCATTCCATTCCATTCCATTCCATTCCATTCCAGTCCTTTCCATTCCATTGCATTCCATTGCATTCCATTCCATTCCATTCCATTCCATTCCATTCCATTCCATTCCATTCCACTCCACTCCACTCCACTCCACTCCATTCCACTCCACTCCACTCCGGTACATTCCATTCCATTCCATTCCATTCCATTCCATTCCATTCCGTGCTTCTCGGGTACATTCCGTTCCGTTCCATTCCATTCCATTCCATTCCATTCCGTTCCAGTGCACTCTACTCCACTCCACTCCACTCCACTCCGGTACATTCCATTCCATTCCATTCCATTCCATTCCATTCCATTCCATTCCATTCCATTCCATTCCATTTCCATTCCCATTCCATTTCCATTCCCGTTCCATTTCCATTCCCGTTTCTTTTCCATTCCCGTTCCATTTCCATTCCAGTTCCATTACCATTCCCGTTCCATTTCCATTCCCGATCCATTTCCATTCCCGTTCCTTTTCCATTCCCGTTCCATTTCCATTCCCGTTCCGTTACCATTCCCGTTCCATTTCCGTTCCCGTTCCGTTTCCGTTCCCGTTCCATTTCCGTTCTCGTTCCGTTTCCGTTCCCGTTCCATTTCCATTCCCGTTCCATTTCCGTTCCCGTTCCATTTCCATTCCCGTTCCATTTCCATTCCCTTTCCATTTCCATTTCATTCCATTCCGTTCTGCTCGGGTACATTCCATTCCATTCCATTGCATTCCATTCCGTTCTGCTCCTGTCCATTCCATTCCATTCCATTCCGTTCCATTCCGTTCTACTCGGGTAGATTCCATTCCATTCCATTCCATTCCATTCCATTCCATTCCATTCCATTCCATTCTACTGGTGTCCATTCCATTCCATTCCATTCCATTCCATTCCATTCCATTCCATTCCATTCCATTGCATTCCATTCCATTCCATTCCATTCCATTCCGTTCCGTTCTACTCGGTTACATTCCATTCAATTCCATTCCATTCCGTTCTACTCGGGTAGATTCCATTCCATTCCATTCCATTCCTTTCCTTTCCATTCCATTGCATTCCATTGCATTGCATTGCACTCAATTCCATTCCATTCCATTCCATTCCATTCCATTCCATTCCATTCCATTCCATTCCGTTCCGTTCAACTCGGTTACATTCCATTCAATTACATTCCATTCCGTTCTACTCGGTTACATTCCATTCCATTCCATTCCATTCCATTCCAATCCATTCCATTCCATTCCATTCCGTTCTACTCGGGTACATTCCATTCCATTCCATTCCATTCCATTCCATTCCATTCCATTCCATTCCATTCCATTCGGTTCTACTTTGGTACATTCCATTCCATTCCATTCCATTCCATTCCATTCCATTCCATTACATTCCATTCCATTCCATTCCGTTCTACTCGGGTTGATTCCATTCTATTCCATTCCATTCCATTCCATTCCATTCCATTCCATTCCATTCCATTCCAATCGATTCCATTCCATTCCATTCCATGGAATTCCATTCCATTCCATTCCATTCCATGGAACTCCATTCCGTTCCATTCCATTCCATAGAATTCCATTCCATTCCATTCCATTCCATTCCATTCCATTCCATTCCATTCCATTGAATTCCATTCCATTCCATTCCATTCCATTCCATCCCATTCCATTCCATTCCATTCCGTTCTACTCGGGTTGATTCCATTCTATTCCATTCCATTCCATTCGATCCCATTTGATTCCATTCGATTCCATTCAATTCCATTCGATTCCATTCCATTCCACTCCATTCCATTACATTGAATTCCATTCCATTCCATTCCATTCCATTCCATTCCATTCCATTCCATTCCATTGAATTCCATTCCATTCCATTCCATTCCATTGAATTCTGTTCCATTCCATTCCTTTCCATTCCATTCCGTTCTACTCGGGTTGATTCCATTCTATTCCATTCCGTTCCGTTCCGTTCCGTTCCGTTCCGTTCCATTCCACTCGGGTTGATTCCATTCTATTCCATTCCATTCCATTCCATTCCATTCGATTCCATTCGATTCCATTCGATTCCATTCGATTCCATTCGATTCCATTCCATTCCATTGAATTCCATTCCATTCCATTCCATTGAATTCCGTTCCATTCCATTCCATTTGAATTCCATTCCATTCCATTCCATTCCATTCCATTCCATTCCATTCCATTCCATTCCATTCCATTCCATTCCATTCTACTCGTGTTGATTCCATTCTATTACATTCCATTCCATTCGATTCCATTCGATTCCATTCGATTCCATTCGATTCCATTCCATTCCATTCCATTCAATTGAATTCCATTCCATTCCATTCCATTCCATTCCATTCCATTGAATTCCATTCCATTCCATTCCATTCCATTCCATTCCATTCCATTCCATTGAATTCCGTTCCATTCCATTCCATTCCATTCCATTCCATTCCATTGAATTCCATTACATTGAATTCCATTCCATTCCATTCCATTCCATGGAATTCCATTCCATTCCGTTCCGTTCCATTCCGTTCCGTTCCGTACCGTTCCATTCCATTCCATTCCATTCCATTGAATTCCGTTCCATTCCATTGAATTCCATTCCATTCCGTTCCATTCCATTGAATTCCGTTCCGTTCCGTTCCGTTCCGTTCCGTTCCATTCCGTTCCATTCCGTTCCATTCCGTTCTACTCGGGTTGATTCCATTCTATTCCATTCCATTCCACTCGATTCCATTCCATTCGATTCCATTCCATTCCATTGAATTCCGTTCCATTCCATTCCATTCCATTGAATTCCGTTCCATTCCATTCAATTCCATTCCATTCCATTCCATTCCATTTGAATTCCATTCCATTCCATTCCATTCCATTCCATTCCATTGAATTCCATTCCATTCCATTCCATTCCATTGAATTCTGTTCCATTCAATTCCATTCCATTCCATTCCGTTCTACTCGGGTTGATTCCATTCTATTCCATTCCGTTCCGTTCCGTTCCGTTCCGTTCCTTTCCGTTCCATTCCATTCCACTCGGGTTGGTTCCATTCTATTCCTTTCCATTGCATTCGATTCCATTCGATTCCATTCGATTCCATTCGATTCCATTCGATTCCATGCCATTCCATTCCATTCCATTGAATTCCGTTCCATCCCATTCCATTCCATTGAATTCCGTTCCATTCCATTCAATTCCATTCCATTCCATTCCATTCCATTTGAATTCCATTCCATTCCATTCCGTTCCATTCCATTCCATTCCATTCCATTCCATTCCATTCCATTCTACTCGGGTTGATTCCATTCTATTCCATTCCATTCCATTCGATTCCATTCGATTCCATTCGATTCCATTCGATTCCATTCCATTCCATTCCATTCCATTCCATTCCATTCCATTGAATTCCATTCCATTGAATTCCATTCCATTCCATTGAATTCCATTCCATTCCATTCCATTCCTTTGAAGTCCGTTCCATTCCATTCCATTCCATTCCATTCCATTCCATTTAATTCCATACCATTGAATTCCATTCCATTCCATTCCATTGAATTCCATTCCATTCCATTGAATTCCATTCCATTCCATTCCATTCCATTCCATTGAATTCCATTCCATTGAATTCCATTCCATTCCATTGAATTCCATTCCAATCCATTCCATTCCATTGAATTCCGTTCCATTCCATTCCATTCCGTTCCATTCCATTTGAATTCCATTCCATTCCATTCCATTCCATTCCATTCTACTCGGGTTGATTCCATTCTATTCCATTCCATTCCATTCCATTCCATTCGATTCCATTCTATTCCATTCCATTCCATTCGATTCCATTCTATTCCATTCGATTCCATTCTATTCAATTCGATTCCATTCCATTCCATTCCATTCCATTCCATTCCATTCCATTCCATTGAATTCCATTCCATTCCATTCCGTTCCATTCCATTCCGTTCCATTCCATTCCATTCCATTCCATTCCATTCCATTCCATTCCATTCCGTTCTACTCGGGTTGATTCCATTCTATTCCATTCCGTTCTGTTCCGTTCCGTTCCGTTCCGTTCCATTCCACTCGGGTTGATTCCATTCTATTCCATTCCATTCCATTCCATTCCATTCCATTCCATTCGATTCCATTCGATTCCATTCGATTCCATTCGATTCCATTCCATTCCATTGAATTCCATTCCATTCCATTCCATTCCATTGAATTCCGTTCCATTCCATTCAATTCCATTCCATTCCATTCCATTCCATTCCATTTGAATTCCATTCCATTCCATTCCATTCCATTCCATTCCATTCCATTCCATTCCATTCCATTCCATTCTACTCGGGTTGATTCCATTCTATTACATTCCATTCCATTCGATTCCATTCGATTCCATTCGATTCCATTCCATTCCATTCCATTCAATTGAATTCCATTCCATTCCATTCCATTCCATTCCATTCCATTGAATTCCATTCCATTCCATTCCATTCCATTCCATTCCAATCCATTGAATTCCGTTCCATTCCATTCCATTCCATTCCGTTCCATTCCATTGAATTCCATTACATTGAATTCCATTCCATTCCATTCCATTCCATGGAATTCCATTCCATTCCGTTCCGTTCCATTCCGTTCCGTTCCGTACCGTTCCATTCCATTCCATTCCATTCCATTGAATTCCGTTCCATTCCATTGAATTCCATTCCATTCCGTTCCATTCCATTGAATTCCGTTCCGTTCCGTTCCGTTCCGTTCCGTTCCATTCCGTTCCATTCCGTTCCATTCCGTTCTACTCGGGTTGATTCCATTCTATTCCATTCCATTCCACTCGATTCCATTCCATTCGATTCCATTCCATTCCATTCCATTCCGTTCTACTCGGGTTCATTCCATTCCATTCCTTTCCGTTCCATTCGATTCCATTCTATTCCATTCGATTCCATTCTATTCAATTCGATTCCATTCCATTCCATTCCATTCCTTTCCATTCCATTCCATTCCATTGAATTCCATTCCATTCCATTCCGTTCCATTCCATTCCGTTCCATTCCATTCCATTCCATTCCATTCCATTCCATTACGTTCCGTTCCATTCCGTTCCATTCCATTGAATTCCGATCCATTGCATTGAATTCCGTTCCATTCCATTCCATTCCTTTCCGTTCCGTTCCGTTCCGTTCCGTTCCGTTCTACTCGGGTTGATTCCATTCTATTCCATTCCATTCCATTCGATTCCAATCTATTCCATTCGATTCCATTCGATTCAATTCGATTCCATTCCATTCCATTCCATTCCATTCCATTGAATTCCATTCCATTCCATTCCGTTCCATTCCATTCCGTTCCATTCCATTCCATTCCGTTCCGTTCAACTCGGTTACATTCCATTCAATTACATTCCATTCCGTTCTACTCGGTTACATTCCATTCCATTCCATTCCATTCCATTCCAATCCATTCCATTCCATTCCATTCCGTTCTACTCGGGTACATTCCATTCCATTCCATTCCATTCCATTCCATTCCATTCCATTCCATTCCATTCCATTCGGTTCTACTTTGGTACATTCCATTCCATTCCATTCCATTCCATTCCATTCCATTCCATTACATTCCATTCCATTCCATTCCGTTCTACTCGGGTTGATTCCATTCTATTCCATTCCATTCCATTCCATTCCATTCCATTCCATTCCATTCCATTCCAATCGATTCCATTCCATTCCATTCCATGGAATTCCATTCCATTCCATTCCATTCCATGGAACTCCATTCCGTTCCATTCCATTCCATAGAATTCCATTCCATTCCATTCCATTCCATTCCATTCCATTCCATTCCATTCCATTGAATTCCATTCCATTCCATTCCATTCCATTCCATCCCATTCCATTCCATTCCATTCCGTTCTACTCGGGTTGATTCCATTCTATTCCATTCCATTCCATTCGATCCCATTTGATTCCATTCGATTCCATTCAATTCCATTCGATTCCATTCCATTCCACTCCATTCCATTCCATTGAATTCCATTCCATTCCATTCCATTCCATTCCATTCCATTCCATTCCATTCCATTGAATTCCATTCCATTCCATTCCATTCCATTGAATTCTGTTCCATTCCATTCCTTTCCATTCCATTCCGTTCTACTCGGGTTGATTCCATTCTATTCCATTCCGTTCCGTTCCGTTCCGTTCCGTTCCGTTCCATTCCACTCGGGTTGATTCCATTCTATTCCATTCCATTCCATTCCATTCCATTCGATTCCATTCGATTCCATTCGATTCCATTCGATTCCATTCGATTCCATTCCATTCCATTGAATTCCATTCCATTCCATTCCATTGAATTCCGTTCCATTCCATTCCATTTGAATTCCATTCCATTCCATTCCATTCCATTCCATTCCATTCCATTCCATTCCATTCCATTCCATTCCATTCCATTCCATTCTACTCGTGTTGATTCCATTCTATTACATTCCATTCCATTCGATTCCATTCGATTCCATTCGATTCCATTCGATTCCATTCCATTCCATTCCATTCAATTGAATTCCATTCCATTCCATTCCATTCCATTCCATTCCATTGAATTCCATTCCATTCCATTCCATTCCATTCCATTCCATTCCATTCCATTGAATTCCGTTCCATTCCATTCCATTCCATTCCATTCCATTCCATTGAATTCCATTACATTGAATTCCATTCCATTCCATTCCATTCCATGGAATTCCATTCCATTCCGTTCCGTTCCATTCCGTTCCGTTCCGTACCGTTCCATTCCATTCCATTCCATTCCATTGAATTCCGTTCCATTCCATTGAATTCCATTCCATTCCGTTCCATTCCATTGAATTCCGTTCCGTTCCGTTCCGTTCCGTTCCGTTCCATTCCGTTCCATTCCGTTCCATTCCGTTCTACTCGGGTTGATTCCATTCTATTCCATTCCATTCCACTCGATTCCATTCCATTCGATTCCATTCCATTCCATTGAATTCCGTTCCATTCCATTCCATTCCATTGAATTCCGTTCCATTCCATTCAATTCCATTCCATTCCATTCCATTCCATTTGAATTCCATTCCATTCCATTCCATTCCATTCCATTCCATTGAATTCCATTCCATTCCATTCCATTCCATTGAATTCTGTTCCATTCAATTCCATTCCATTCCATTCCGTTCTACTCGGGTTGATTCCATTCTATTCCATTCCGTTCCGTTCCGTTCCGTTCCGTTCCTTTCCGTTCCATTCCATTCCACTCGGGTTGGTTCCATTCTATTCCTTTCCATTGCATTCGATTCCATTCGATTCCATTCGATTCCATTCGATTCCATTCGATTCCATGCCATTCCATTCCATTCCATTGAATTCCGTTCCATCCCATTCCATTCCATTGAATTCCGTTCCATTCCATTCAATTCCATTCCATTCCATTCCATTCCATTTGAATTCCATTCCATTCCATTCCGTTCCATTCCATTCCATTCCATTCCATTCCATTCCATTCCATTCTACTCGGGTTGATTCCATTCTATTCCATTCCATTCCATTCGATTCCATTCGATTCCATTCGATTCCATTCGATTCCATTCCATTCCATTCCATTCCATTCCATTCCATTCCATTGAATTCCATTCCATTGAATTCCATTCCATTCCATTGAATTCCATTCCATTCCATTCCATTCCTTTGAAGTCCGTTCCATTCCATTCCATTCCATTCCATTCCATTCCATTTAATTCCATACCATTGAATTCCATTCCATTCCATTCCATTGAATTCCATTCCATTCCATTGAATTCCATTCCATTCCATTCCATTCCATTCCATTGAATTCCATTCCATTGAATTCCATTCCATTCCATTGAATTCCATTCCAATCCATTCCATTCCATTGAATTCCGTTCCATTCCATTCCATTCCGTTCCATTCCATTTGAATTCCATTCCATTCCATTCCATTCCATTCCATTCTACTCGGGTTGATTCCATTCTATTCCATTCCATTCCATTCCATTCCATTCGATTCCATTCTATTCCATTCCATTCCATTCGATTCCATTCTATTCCATTCGATTCCATTCTATTCAATTCGATTCCATTCCATTCCATTCCATTCCATTCCATTCCATTCCATTCCATTGAATTCCATTCCATTCCATTCCGTTCCATTCCATTCCGTTCCATTCCATTCCATTCCATTCCATTCCATTCCATTCCATTCCATTCCGTTCTACTCGGGTTGATTCCATTCTATTCCATTCCGTTCTGTTCCGTTCCGTTCCGTTCCGTTCCATTCCACTCGGGTTGATTCCATTCTATTCCATTCCATTCCATCCCATTCCATTCCATTCCATTCGATTCCATTCGATTCCATTCGATTCCATTCGATTCCATTCCATTCCATTGAATTCCATTCCATTCCATTCCATTCCATTGAATTCCGTTCCATTCCATTCAATTCCATTCCATTCCATTCCATTCCATTCCATTTGAATTCCATTCCATTCCATTCCATTCCATTCCATTCCATTCCATTCCATTCCATTGAATTCCATTCCATTCCATTCCATTCCTTTCCATTGAATTCCATTCCATTCCATTCCATTCCATTCCATTCCATGGAATTCCATTCCATTCCATTCCATTCCATTCCATTCCATTCCATTCCATAGAATTCCATTCCATTCCATTCCATTCCACTGAATTCCGTTCCATTCCATTCCATTCCGTTCCGTTCCGTTCCGTTGCGTTCCGTTGCGTTCCGTTCCGTTCCGTTGTGCTCCGTTCCGTTCTACTCGGGTTGATTCCATTCTATTCCATTCCATTCCAATCCATTCCGTTCCATTCCATTGAATTCCATTCCATTACATTCCATTCCATTCCATTCCATTCCATTCCATTCCATGGAATTCCGTTCCATTCCATTCCATTCCGTTCCGTTCCGTCCCGTTCCGTTCCGTTCCGTTCCGATGCGTTCCGTTCCGTTCTACTCGGGTTGATTCCATTCTATTCCATTCCATTCCATTCGATTCCATTCGATTCCATTCGATTCCACTCCATTCCATTCCATAGAATTCCATTCCATTCCATTCCATTCCATTGAATTCCATTCCATTCCATTCCATTCCATTGAATTCCATTCCATTCCATTCCATTCCATTGAATTCCATTCCATTCCACTCCATTCCATTCCATTCCATTCCATTCCATTCCATTCCATTCCATTCCATTCCATTCCATTCCATTCCATTCCATTCTACTGTTGTCCATTCCATTCCATTCCATTCCATTCCATTCCATTCCATTCCAGTCCTTTCCATTCCATTGCATTCCATTGCATTCCATTCCATTCCATTCCATTCCATTCCATTCCATTCCATTCCATTCCATTCCACTCCACTCCACTCCACTCCACTCCATTCCACTCCACTCCACTCCGGTACATTCCATTCCATTCCATTCCATTCCATTCCATTCCATTCCGTGCTTCTCGGGTACATTCCGTTCCGTTCCATTCCATTCCATTCCATTCCATTCCGTTCCAGTGCACTCTACTCCACTCCACTCCACTCCACTCCGGTACATTCCATTCCATTCCATTCCATTCCATTCCATTCCATTCCATTCCATTCCATTCCATTTCCATTCCCATTCCATTTCCATTCCCGTTCCATTTCCATTCCCGTTTCTTTTCCATTCCCGTTCCATTTCCATTCCAGTTCCATTACCATTCCCGTTCCATTTCCATTCCCGATCCATTTCCATTCCCGTTCCTTTTCCATTCCCGTTCCATTTCCATTCCCGTTCCGTTACCATTCCCGTTCCATTTCCGTTCCCGTTCCGTTTCCGTTCCCGTTCCATTTCCGTTCTCGTTCCGTTTCCGTTCCCGTTCCATTTCCATTCCCGTTCCATTTCCGTTCCCGTTCCATTTCCATTCCCGTTCCATTTCCATTCCCTTTCCATTTCCATTTCATTCCATTCCGTTCTGCTCGGGTACATTCCATTCCATTCCATTGCATTCCATTCCGTTCTGCTCCTGTCCATTCCATTCCATTCCATTCCGTTCCATTCCGTTCTACTCGGGTAGATTCCATTCCATTCCATTCCATTCCATTCCATTCCATTCCATTCCATTCCATTCTACTGGTGTCCATTCCATTCCATTCCATTCCATTCCATTCCATTCCATTCCATTCCATTCCATTGCATTCCATTCCATTCCATTCCATTCCATTCCGTTCCGTTCTACTCGGTTACATTCCATTCAATTCCATTCCATTCCGTTCTACTCGGGTAGATTCCATTCCATTCCATTCCATTCCTTTCCTTTCCATTCCATTGCATTCCATTGCATTGCATTGCACTCAATTCCATTCCATTCCATTCCATTCCATTCCATTCCATTCCATTCCATTCCATTCCGTTCCGTTCAACTCGGTTACATTCCATTCAATTACATTCCATTCCGTTCTACTCGGTTACATTCCATTCCATTCCATTCCATTCCATTCCAATCCATTCCATTCCATTCCATTCCGTTCTACTCGGGTACATTCCATTCCATTCCATTCCATTCCATTCCATTCCATTCCATTCCATTCCATTCCATTCGGTTCTACTTTGGTACATTCCATTCCATTCCATTCCATTCCATTCCATTCCATTCCATTACATTCCATTCCATTCCATTCCGTTCTACTCGGGTTGATTCCATTCTATTCCATTCCATTCCATTCCATTCCATTCCATTCCATTCCATTCCATTCCAATCGATTCCATTCCATTCCATTCCATGGAATTCCATTCCATTCCATTCCATTCCATGGAACTCCATTCCGTTCCATTCCATTCCATAGAATTCCATTCCATTCCATTCCATTCCATTCCATTCCATTCCATTCCATTCCATTGAATTCCATTCCATTCCATTCCATTCCATTCCATCCCATTCCATTCCATTCCATTCCGTTCTACTCGGGTTGATTCCATTCTATTCCATTCCATTCCATTCGATCCCATTTGATTCCATTCGATTCCATTCAATTCCATTCGATTCCATTCCATTCCACTCCATTCCATTCCATTGAATTCCATTCCATTCCATTCCATTCCATTCCATTCCATTCCATTCCATTCCATTGAATTCCATTCCATTCCATTCCATTCCATTGAATTCTGTTCCATTCCATTCCTTTCCATTCCATTCCGTTCTACTCGGGTTGATTCCATTCTATTCCATTCCGTTCCGTTCCGTTCCGTTCCGTTCCGTTCCATTCCACTCGGGTTGATTCCATTCTATTCCATTCCATTCCATTCCATTCCATTCGATTCCATTCGATTCCATTCGATTCCATTCGATTCCATTCGATTCCATTCCATTCCATTGAATTCCATTCCATTCCATTCCATTGAATTCCGTTCCATTCCATTCCATTTGAATTCCATTCCATTCCATTCCATTCCATTCCATTCCATTCCATTCCATTCCATTCCATTCCATTCCATTCTACTCGTGTTGATTCCATTCTATTACATTCCATTCCATTCGATTCCATTCGATTCCATTCGATTCCATTCGATTCCATTCCATTCCATTCCATTCAATTGAATTCCATTCCATTCCATTCCATTCCATTCCATTCCATTGAATTCCATTCCATTCCATTCCATTCCATTCCATTCCATTCCATTCCATTGAATTCCGTTCCATTCCATTCCATTCCATTCCATTCCATTCCATTGAATTCCATTACATTGAATTCCATTCCATGGAATTCCATTCCATGGAATTCCATTCCATTCCGTTCCGTTCCATTCCGTTCCGTTCCGTACCGTTCCATTCCATTCCATTCCATTCCATTGAATTCCGTTCCATTCCATTGAATTCCATTCCATTCCGTTCCATTCCATTGAATTCCGTTCCGTTCCGTTCCGTTCCGTTCCGTTCCATTCCGTTCCATTCCGTTCCATTCCGTTCTACTCGGGTTGATTCCATTCTATTCCATTCCATTCCACTCGATTCCATTCCATTCGATTCCATTCCATTCCATTGAATTCCGTTCCATTCCATTCCATTCCATTGAATTCCGTTCCATTCCATTCAATTCCATTCCATTCCATTCCATTCCATTTGAATTCCATTCCATTCCATTCCATTCCATTCCATTCCATTGAATTCCATTCCATTCCATTCCATTCCATTGAATTCTGTTCCATTCAATTCCATTCCATTCCATTCCGTTCTACTCGGGTTGATTCCATTCTATTCCATTCCGTTCCGTTCCGTTCCGTTCCGTTCCTTTCCGTTCCATTCCATTCCACTCGGGTTGGTTCCATTCTATTCCTTTCCATTGCATTCGATTCCATTCGATTCCATTCGATTCCATTCGATTCCATTCGATTCCATGCCATTCCATTCCATTCCATTGAATTCCGTTCCATCCCATTCCATTCCATTGAATTCCGTTCCATTCCATTCAATTCCATTCCATTCCATTCCATTCCATTTGAATTCCATTCCATTCCATTCCGTTCCATTCCATTCCATTCCATTCCATTCCATTCCATTCCATTCTACTCGGGTTGATTCCATTCTATTCCATTCCATTCCATTCGATTCCATTCGATTCCATTCGATTCCATTCGATTCCATTCCATTCCATTCCATTCCATTCCATTCCATTCCATTGAATTCCATTCCATTGAATTCCATTCCATTCCATTGAATTCCATTCCATTCCATTCCATTCCTTTGAAGTCCGTTCCATTCCATTCCATTCCATTCCATTCCATTCCATTTAATTCCATACCATTGAATTCCATTCCATTCCATTCCATTGAATTCCATTCCATTCCATTGAATTCCATTCCATTCCATTCCATTCCATTCCATTGAATTCCATTCCATTGAATTCCATTCCATTCCATTGAATTCCATTCCAATCCATTCCATTCCATTGAATTCCGTTCCATTCCATTCCATTCCGTTCCATTCCATTTGAATTCCATTCCATTCCATTCCATTCCATTCCATTCTACTCGGGTTGATTCCATTCTATTCCATTCCATTCCATTCCATTCCATTCGATTCCATTCTATTCCATTCCATTCCATTCGATTCCATTCTATTCCATTCGATTCCATTCTATTCAATTCGATTCCATTCCATTCCATTCCATTCCATTCCATTCCATTCCATTCCATTGAATTCCATTCCATTCCATTCCGTTCCATTCCATTCCGTTCCATTCCATTCCATTCCATTCCATTCCATTCCATTCCATTCCATTCCGTTCTACTCGGGTTGATTCCATTCTATTCCATTCCGTTCTGTTCCGTTCCGTTCCGTTCCGTTCCATTCCACTCGGGTTGATTCCATTCTATTCCATTCCATTCCATTCCATTCCATTCCATTCCATTCGATTCCATTCGATTCCATTCGATTCCATTCGATTCCATTCCATTCCATTGAATTCCATTCCATTCCATTCCATTCCATTGAATTCCGTTCCATTCCATTCAATTCCATTCCATTCCATTCCATTCCATTCCATTTGAATTCCATTCCATTCCATTCCATTCCATTCCATTCCATTCCATTCCATTCCATTCCATTCCATTCTACTCGGGTTGATTCCATTCTATTACATTCCATTCCATTCGATTCCATTCGATTCCATTCGATTCCATTCCATTCCATTCCATTCAATTGAATTCCATTCCATTCCATTCCATTCCATTCCATTCCATTGAATTCCATTCCATTCCATTCCATTCCATTCCATTCCAATCCATTGAATTCCGTTCCATTCCATTCCATTCCATTCCGTTCCATTCCATTGAATTCCATTACATTGAATTCCATTCCATTCCATTCCATTCCATGGAATTCCATTCCATTCCGTTCCGTTCCATTCCGTTCCGTTCCGTACCGTTCCATTCCATTCCATTCCATTCCATTGAATTCCGTTCCATTCCATTGAATTCCATTCCATTCCGTTCCATTCCATTGAATTCCGTTCCGTTCCGTTCCGTTCCGTTCCGTTCCATTCCGTTCCATTCCGTTCCATTCCGTTCTACTCGGGTTGATTCCATTCTATTCCATTCCATTCCACTCGATTCCATTCCATTCGATTCCATTCCATTCCATTCCATTCCGTTCTACTCGGGTTCATTCCATTCCATTCCTTTCCGTTCCATTCGATTCCATTCTATTCCATTCGATTCCATTCTATTCAATTCGATTCCATTCCATTCCATTCCATTCCTTTCCATTCCATTCCATTCCATTGAATTCCATTCCATTCCATTCCGTTCCATTCCATTCCGTTCCATTCCATTCCATTCCATTCCATTCCATTCCATTACGTTCCGTTCCATTCCGTTCCATTCCATTGAATTCCGATCCATTGCATTGAATTCCGTTCCATTCCATTCCATTCCTTTCCGTTCCGTTCCGTTCCGTTCCGTTCCGTTCTACTCGGGTTGATTCCATTCTATTCCATTCCATTCCATTCGATTCCAGTCTATTCCATTCGATTCCATTCGATTCAATTCGATTCCATTCCATTCCATTCCATTCCATTCCATTGAATTCCATTCCATTCCATTCCGTTCCATTCCATTCCGTTCCATTCCATTCCATTCCATTCCATTGAATTCCATTCCATTCCATTCCATTCCATTGAATTCTTTTCCATTCAATTCCATTCCATTCCATTCCGTTCTACTCGGGTTGATTCCATTCTATTCCATTCCGTTCCGTTCCGTTCCGTTCCGTTCCTTTCCGTTCCATTCCATTCCACTCGGGTTGGTTCCATTCTATTCCTTTCCATTGCATTCGATTCCATTCGATTCCATTCGATTCCATTCGATTCCATTCGATTCCATTCGATTCCATTCCATTCCATTGAATTCCGTTCCATTCCATTCCATTCCATTGAATTCCGTTCCATTCCATTCAATTCCATTCCATTCCATTCCATTCCATTTGAATTCCATTCCATTCCATTCCATTCCATTCCATTCCATTCCATTCCATTGAATTCCATTCCATTCCATTCCATTCCATTGAATTCTGTTCCATTCAATTCCATTCCATTCCATTCCGTTCTACTCGGGTTGATTCCATTCTATTCCATTCCGTTCCGTTCCGTTCTGTTCCGTTCCTTTCCGTTCCATTCCATTCCACTCGGGTTGGTTCCATTCTATTCCTTTCCATTGCATTCGATTCCATTCGATTCCATTCGATTCCATTCGATTCCATTCGATTCCATTCGATTCCATTCCATTCCATTGAATTCCGTTCCATTCCATTCCATTCCATTGAATTCCGTTCCATTCCATTCCATTCCATTCCGTTCCATTCCATTCCATTTGAATTCCATTCCATTCCATTCCGTTCCATTCCATTCCATTCCATTCCATTCCATTCCATTCCATTCTACTCGGGTTGATTCCATTCTATTCCATTCCATTCCATTCGATTCCATCCGATTCCATTCGATTCCATTCGATTCCATTCCATTCCATTCCATTCCATTCCATTCCATTCCATTGAATTCCATTCCATTGAATTCCATTCCATTCCATTGAATTCCATTCCATTCCATTCCATTCCATTCTACTCGGGTTGATTCCATTCTATTCCATTCCATTCCATTCGATTCCATTCGATTCCATTCGATTCCATTCGATTCCATTCCATTCCATTGAATTCCGTTCCATTCCATTCCATTCCATTGAATTCCGTTCCATTCCATTCAATTCCATTCCATTCCATTCCATTCCATTTGAATTCCATTCCATTCCATTCCATTCCATTCCATTCCATTCCATTCCATTGAATTCCATTCCATTCCATTCCATTCCATTGAATTCTGTTCCATTCAATTCCATTCCATTCCATTCCGTTCTACTCGGGTTGATTCCATTCTATTCCATTCCGTTCCGTTCCGTTCTGTTCCGTTCCTTTCCGTTCCATTCCATTCCACTCGGGTTGGTTCCATTCTATTCCTTTCCATTGCATTCGATTCCATTCGATCCCATTCGATTCCATTCGATTCCATTCGATTCCATTCGATTCCATTCCATTCCATTGAATTCCGTTCCATTCCATTCCATTCCATTGAATTCCGTTCCATTCCATTCCATTCCATTCCGTTCCATTCCATTCCATTTGAATTCCATTCCATTCCATTCCGTTCCATTCCATTCCATTCCATTCCATTCCATTCCATTCCATTCTACTCGGGTTGATTCCATTCTATTCCATTCCATTCCATTCGATTCCATTCGATTCCATTCGATTCCATTCGATTCCATTCCATTCCATTCCATTCCATTCCATTCCATTCCATTGAATTCCATTCCATTGAATTCCATTCCATTCCATTGAATTCCATTCCATTCCATTCCATTCCTTTGAAGTCCGTTCCATTCCATTCCATTCCATTCCATTCCATTCCATTTAATTCCATACCATTGAATTCCATTCCATTCCATTCCATTCCATTGAATTCCATTCCAGTCCGTTCCGTTCCGTTCCGTTCCGTTCCGTTCCGTTCCATTCCATTCCATTCCATTCCATGGAATTCCATTCCATTCCATTCCATTCCATTCCGTTCCATTCCATTCCGTTCCATTCCATTCCATTCCATTCCATTCCGTTCCGTTCCATTCCGTTCCATTCCGTTCCATTCCATTGAATTCCGTTCCATTGCATTGAATTCCGTTCCATTCCATTCCATTCCTTTCCGTTCCGTTCCGTTCCGTTCCGTTCCGTTCTACTCGGGTTGATTCCATTCTATTCCATTCCATTCCATTCGATTCCATTCTATTCCATTCGATTCCATTCGATTCAATTCGATTCCATTCCATTCCATTCCGTTAAATTCCATTCCATTGAATTCCATTCCATTCCATTCCATTGAATTCCATTCCATTCCATTCCATTGAATTCCATTCCATTCCATTGAATTCCATTCCATTCCATTCCATTCGATTCCATTCCATTCCATTGAATTCCATTCCATTCCATTCCATTCCATTCCATTCCATTGAATTCCATTCCATTGAATTCCATTCCATTCCATTGAATTCCATTCCAATCCATTCCATTCCATTGAATTCCGTTCCATTCCATTCCATTCCGTTCCATTCCATTTGAATTCCATTCCATTCCATTCCATTCCATTCCATTCTACTCGGGTTGATTCCATTCTATTCCATTCCATTCCATTCCATTCCATTCGATTCCATTCGATTCCATTCCATTCCATTCAATTCCATTGAATTCCATTCCATTCCATTCCATTCCATCCCATTCCATTGAATTCCATTCCATTCCATTCCATTCCATGGAATTCCATTCCATTCCATTGACTTCCATTCCATTCCATTCCGTTCCGTTCCATTATGTTCCATTCCATTCCATTCCATTCCATTCCATTCCATTCCATTCCGTTCCGTTCCATTCCGTTCCATTCCGTTCCATTCCATTGAATTCCGATCCATTGCATTGAATTCCTTTCCATTCCATTCCATTCCTTTCCGTTCCGTTCCGTTCCGTTCTACTCGGGTTGATTCCATTCTATTCCATTCCATTCCATTCGATTCCATTCGATTCCATTCGATTCCATTCGATTCCATTCCATTCCATTCCATTCCATTCCATTCCATTCCATTGAATTCCTTTCCATTCCATTGAATTCCATTCCATTCCATTCCATTCGATTCCATTCGATTCCATTGAATTCCATTCCATTCCATTCCTTTCCATTCCATTCCATTCCATTCCATTCCATTCCATTGAATTCCATTGAATTCCATTCCAATGAATTCCATTCCATTTCATTCCATTCCATTCCATTCCATTCCATTGAATTAATTTCCATTCCATTCCATTCCATTCCATTCCATTCTATTCCATCGAATTCCATTCCATTCCATTCCATTCCATTCCATTCCATTCCATTCCATTCCATTCCATTCCATTCCATTCTACTCGGGTTGATTCCATTCTATTCCATTCCATTCCATTCGATTCCATTCGATTCCATTCCATTCCATTCCATTCAATTGAATTCCATTCCATTCCATTCCATTCCATTCCATTCCATTCCATTCCGTTCCATTCCATTCCATCGAATTCCATTCCATTCCATTCCATTCCATTCCATTGAATTCCATTCCATTCCGTTCCGTTCCGTTCCGTTCCGTTTCGTTCTGTTCCGTTCCGTTCCATTCCATTCCATTCCATTCCATTCCATTGAATTCCGTTCCATTCCATTGAATTCCATTCCATTTCGTTCCATTCCATTGAATTCTGTTCCGTTCCGTTCCATTCCGTTCCGTTCCATTCCGTTCCATTCCATTCCTTTCCTTTCTACTCGGGTTGATTCCATTCTATTCCATTCCATTCCATTCGATTCCATTCGATTCCATTCGAATCCATTCGATTCCATTCGATTCCATTCGATTCCATTCCATTCCATTGAATTCCATTCCATTCCATTCCATTCCATTGAATTCCGTTCCATTCCATTCAATTCCATTCCATTCCATTCCTTTCCGTTCCGTTCCGTTCCGTTCCGTTCTACTCGGGTTGTTTCCATTCTATTCCATTCCATTCCATTCGATTCCATTCTATTCCATTCGATTCCATTCGATACAATTCGATTCCATTCCATTCCATTCCATTCCATTCCATTCCATTCCATTCCATTGAATTCCATTCCGTTCCATTCCGTTCCATTCCATTGAATTCCGATCCATTGCATTGAATTCCGTTCCATTCCATTCCATTCCTTTCCGTTCTGTTCCGTTCCGTTCCGTTCCGTTCTACTCGGATTGATTCCATTCTATTCCATTCCATTCCATTCGATTCCATTCGATTCCATTCGATTCCATTCGACTCCATTCCATTCCATTCCATTCCATTCCATTCCATTCCATTCCATTCCATTCCATTGAACTCCATTCCATTCCATTCCATTCCATTCCATTCCATTCCATTCCATTGAATTCCATTCCATTCCATTCCATTCCATTGAATTCTGTTCCATTCCATTCCTTTCCATTCCATTCCGTTCTACTCGGGTTGATTCCATTCTATTCCATTCCGTTCCGTTCCGTTCCGTTCCGTTCCGTTCCATTCCACTCGGGTTGATTCCATTCTATTCCATTCCATTCCATTCCATTCCATTCGATTCCATTCGATTCCATTCGATTCCATTCGATTCCATTCGATTCCATTCCATTCCATTGAATTCCATTCCATTCCATTCCATTGAATTCCGTTCCATTCCATTCCATTTGAATTCCATTCCATTCCATTCCATTCCATTCCATTCCATTCCATTCCATTCCATTCCATTCCATTCCATTCTACTCGGGTTGATTCCATTCTATTACATTCCATTCCATTCGATTCCATTCGATTCCATTCGATTCCATTCGATTCCATTCCATTCCATTCCATTCAATTGAATTCCATTCCATTCCATTCCATTCCATTCCATTCCATTGAATTCCATTCCATTCCATTCCATTCCATTCCATTCCATTCCATTCCATTGAATTCCGTTCCATTCCATTCCATTCCATTCCATTCCATTCCATTGAATTCCATTACATTGAATTCCATTCCATTCCATTCCATTCCATGGAATTCCATTCCATTCCGTTCCGTTCCATTCCGTTCCGTTCCGTACCGTTCCATTCCATTCCATTCCATTCCATTGAATTCCGTCCCATTCCATTGAATTCCATTCCATTCCGTTCCATTCCATTGAATTCCGTTCCGTTCCGCTCCATTCCGTTCTACTCGGGTTGATTCCATTCTATTCCATTCCATTCCACTCGATTCCATTCCATTCGATTCCATTCCATTCCATTCCATTTGTTCTACTCGGGTTCATTCCATTCCATTCCTTTCCGTTCCGTTCCGTTCCGTTCTACTCGGGTTGATTCCATTCTATTCCATTCCATTCCATTCGATTCCATTCTATTCCATTCGATTCCATTCTATTCAATTCGATTCCATTCCATTCCATTCCATTCCATTCCATTCCATTCCATTCCATTGAATTCCATTCCATTCTATTCCGTTCCATTCCATTCCGTTCCATTCCATTCCATTCCATTCCATTCCATTCCATTACGTTCCGTTCCATTCCGTTCCATTCCATTGAATTCCGATCCATTGCATTGAATTCCGTTCCATTCCATTCCACTCCTTTCCGTTCCGTTCCGTTCCATTCCGTTCCGTTCTACTCGGGTTGATTCCATTCTATTCCATTCCATTCCATTCGATTCCAATCTATTCCATTCGATTCCATTCGATTCAATTCGATTCCATTCCATTCCATTCCATTCCATTCCATTGAATTCCATTCCATTCCATTCCGTTCCATTCCATTCCGTTCCATTCCATTACGTTCCGTTCCATTCCGTTCCATTCCGTTCCATTCCATTGAATTCCGATCCATTGCATTGAATTCCGTTCCATTCCATTCCATTCCTTTCCGTTCCGTTCCGTTCCGTTCCATTCCGTTCTACTCGGATTGATTCCATTCTATTCCATTCCATTCCATTCGATTCCATTCGATTCCATTCGATTCCATTCCATTCCATTCCATTCCATTCCATTCCATTGAACTCCATTCCATTCCATTCCATTCCATTCCATTCCATTCCATTCCATTGAATTCCATTCCATTCCATTCCATTCCATTGAAATCTGTTGCATTCAATTCCATTCCATTCCATTCCGTTCTACTCGGGTTGATTCCATTCTATTCCATTCCGTTCCGTTCCGTTCCGTTCCGTTCCTTTCCGTTCCATTCCATTCCACTCGGGTTGGTTCCATTCTATTCCATTCCATTGCATTCGATTCCATTCGATTCCATTCGATTCCATTCGATTCCATTCGATTCCATTCGATTCCATTCGATTCCATTCCATTCCATTGAATTCCGTTCCATTCCATTCCATTCCATTGAATTCCGTTCCATTCCATTCAATTCCATTCCATTCCATTCCATTCCATTTGAATTCCATTCCATTCCATTCCGTTCCATTCCATTCCATTCCATTCCATTCCATTCCATTCCATTCCATTCCATTCCATTCTACTCGGGTTGATTCCATTCTATTCCATTCCATTCCATTCGATTCCATTCGATTCCATTCGATTCCATTCGATTCCATTCCATTCCATTCCATTCCATTCCATTGAATTCCATACCATTGAATTCCATTCCATTCCATTCCATTCCATTGAATTCCATTCCAGTCCGTTCCATTCCGTTCCGTTCCGTTCCGTTCCATTCCATTCCATTCCATTCCATGGAATTCCATTCCATTCCATTCCATTCCATTCCGTTCCATTCCATTCCGTTCCATTCCATTCCATTCCATTCCATTCCGTTCCGTTCAATTCCGTTCCATTCCGTTCCATTCCACTGAATTCCGTTCCATTGCATTGAATTCCGTTCCATTCCATTCCATTCCTTTCCGTTCCGTTCTTTTCCGTTCCGTTCCGTTCCGTTCTACTCGGGTTGATTCCATTCTATTCCATTCCATTCCATTCGATTCCATTCTATTCCATTCTACTCCATTCGATTCAATTCAATTCCATTCCATTCCATTCCATTCCATTCCATTGAATTCCATTCCATTCCATTCCATTGAATTCCATTCCATTCCATTCCATTGAATTCCATTCCATTCCATTGAATTCCATTCCATTCCATTCCATTCGATTCCATTCCATTCCATTGAATTCCATTCCATTCCATTCCATTCCATTCCATTCCATTCCATTCCATTCCATTGAATTCCATTCCATTGAATTCCATTCCATTCCATTGAATTCCATTCCAATCCATTCCATTCCATTGAATTCCGTTCCATTCCATTCCATTCCGTTCCATTCCATTTGTATTCCATTCCATTCCATTCCATTCCATTCTACTCGGGTTGATTCCATTCTATTCCATTCCATTCCATTCGATTCCATTCGATTCCATTCGATTCCATTCCATTCCATTCAATTCCATTGAATTCCATTCCATTCCATTCCATTCCATCCCATTCCATTGAATTCCATTCCATTCCATTCCATTCCATGGAATTCCATTCCATTCCATTGAATTCCATTCCATTCCATTCCGTTCCATTCCATTATGTTCCATTCCATTCCATTCCATTCCATTCCATTCCATTCCATTCCGTTCCATTCCATTCCGTTCCATTCCGTTCCATTCCATTGAATTCCGATCCATTGCATTGAATTCCTTTCCATTCCATTCCATTCCTTTCCGTTCCGTTCCGTTCCGTTCTACTCGGGTTGATTCCATTCTATTCCATTCCATTCCATTCGATTCCATTCGATTCCATTCGATACCATTCGATTCCATTCGATTCCATTCGATTCCATTCCATTCCATTCCATTCCATTCCATTCCATTCCATTCCATTGAATTCCTTTCCATTCCATTGAATTCCATTCCATTCCATTCCATTCGATTCCATTCGATTCCATTGAATTCCATTCCATTCCATTCCTTTCCATTCCATTCCATTCCATTCCATTGCATTGAATTCCATTGAATTCCATTCCAAAGAATTCCATTCCATTCCATTCCATTCCATTCCATTCCATTCCATAGAATTAATTTCCATTCCATTCCATTCCATTCCATTCCATTCCATTCTATTCCATCGAATTCCATTCCATTCCATTCCATTCCATTCCATTCCATTCCATTCCATTCCATTCCATTCTACTCGGGTTGATTCCATTCTATTCCATTCCATTCCATTCGATTCCATTCGATTCCATTCCATTCCATTCCATTCCATTCCATTCCATTCAATTGAATTCCATTCCATTCCATTCCATTCCATTCCATTCCATTCCATTCCGTTCCATTCCATTCCATCGAATTCCATTCCATTCCATTCCATTCCATTCCATTGAATTCCATTCCATTCCGTTCCGTTCCGTTCCGTTCCGCTCCGTTTCGTTCCGTTCCATTCCGTTCCATTCCATTCCATTCCATTCCATTCCATTCCATTGAATTCCGTTCCATTCCATTGAATTCCATTCCATTTAGTTCCATTCCATTGAATTCTGTTCCGTTCCGTTCCATTCCGTTCCGTTCCATTCCGTTCCATTCCGTTCCTTTCCGTTCTACTCGGGTTGATTCCATTCTATTCCATTCCATTCCATTCGATTCCATTCGATTCCATTCGAATCCATTCGATTCCATTCGATTCCATTCGATTCCATTCCATTCCATTGAATTCCATTCCATTCCATTCCATTCCATTGAATTCCGTTCCATTCCATTCCATTCCATTCCATTCCATTCCTTTCCGTTCCGTTCCGTTCCGTTCCGTTCCGTTCCGTTCTACTCGGGTTGTTTCCATTCCATTCCATTCCATTCCATTCGATTCCATTCTATTCCATTCGATTGCATTCGATTCAATTCGATTCCATTCCATTCCATTCCATTCCATTCCATTCCATTGAATTCCATTCCATTCCATTCCGTTCCATTCCATTCCGTTCCATTCCATTCCATTCCATTCCATTCCATTACATTCCCTTCCATTCCGTTCCATTCCGTTCCATTCCATTGAATTCCGATCCATTGCATTGAATTCCGTTCCATTCCATTCCATTCCTTTCCGTTCCGTTCCGTTCCGTTCCGTTCCGTTCTACTCGGATTGATTCCATTCTATTCCATTCCATTCCATTCGATTCCATTCGATTCCATTCGATTCCATTCGACTCCATTCCATTCCATTCCATTCCATTCCATTCCATTCCATTGAACTCCATTCCATTCCATTCCATTCCATTCCATTCCATTCCATTGAATTCCATTCCATTCCATTCCATTCCATTGAATTCTGTTCCATTCCATTCCATTCCATTCCATTCCGTTCTACTCGGGTTGATTCCATTCTATTCCATTCCGTTCCGTTCCGTTCCGTTCCGTTCCGTTCCATTCCACTCGGGTTGATTCCATTCTATTCCATTCCATTCCATTCCATTCCATTCCATTCCATTAGATTCCATTCGATTCCATTCGATTCCATTCGATTCCATTCGATTCCATTCCATTCCATTGAATTCCATTCCATTCCATTCCATTCCATTTGAATTCCATTCCATTCCATTCCATTCCGTTCCATTCCATTCCATTCCATTCCATTCTACTCGGGTTGATTCCATTCTATTACATTCCATTCCATTCGATTCCATTCGATTCCATTCAATTCCATTCTAGTCCATTCCATTCCATTCCATTCAATTGAATTCCATTCCATTCCATTCCATTCCATTCCATTCCATTCCATTCCATTCCATTCCATTCCATTCCATTCCATTGAATTCCATTCCATTCCATTCCATTCCATTCCATTCCATTCCATTGAATTCCGTTCCATTCCATTCCATTCCATTCCATTGCATTCCATTCCATTGAATTCCATTATATTGAATTCCATTCCATTCCATTCCATTCCATGGAATTCCATTCCATTCCGTTCCGTTCCATTCCGTTCCGTTCCGTACCGTTCCATTCCATTCCATTCCATTCCATTGAATTCCGTTCCATTCCATTGAATTCCATTCCATTCCGTTCCATTCCATTGAATTCCGTTCCGTTCCGTTCCGTTCCGTTCCATTCCGTTCCATTCCGTTCCATTCCATTCTACTCGGGTTGATTCCATTCTATTCCATTCCATTCCATTCGATTCCATTCGATTCCATTCGATTCCATTCGATTCCATTCCATTCCATTCCATTCAATTGAATTCCATTCCATTCCATTCCATTCCATTACATTCCATTCCATTCCGTTCTGCTCGGGTTGATTCCATTCTATTCCATTCCATTCCATTCGATTCCATTCGATTCCATTCGATTCCATTCCATTCCATTCCATTCCATTCCATTCAATTGAATTCCATTCCATTCCATTCCATTCCATTCCATTCCATTGAATTCCATTGAATTCCATTCCATTGAATTCCATTCCATTCCATTGAATTCCATTCCATTCCAGTCCATTCCATTCCATTCCATTCCATTCCGTTCCATTCCATTCCATTCCTTTCCATTCCATTCCGTTCCGTTCCATTCCTTTCCATTCCGTTCCATTCCATTGAATTCCGTTCCATTGCATTGAATTCCGTTCCATTCCATCCCATTCCTTTCCGTTCCGTTCCATTCCGTTCCGTTCCGTTCCGTTCCGTTCTACTCGGGTTGATTCCATTCTATTCCATTCCATTCCATTCGATTCCATTCTATTCCATTCGATTCCATTCGATTCAATTCGATTCCACTCCATTCCATTCCATTCCATTCCATTCCATTCCATTCCATTCCATTCCATTCCATTCCATTCCATTCCATTCCATTCCATTGAATTCCATTCCATTCCATTCCATTCCATTCCATTCCGTTCTACTCGGGTTGATTCCATTCTATTCCATTCCGTTCCGTTCCGTTCCGTTCCGTTCCTTTCCGTTCCATTCCATTCCACTCGGGTTGGTTCCATTCTATTCCATTCCATTGCATTCGATTCCATTCGATTCCATTCGATTCCATTCGATTCCATTCGATTCCATTCGATTCCATTCCATTCCATTGAATTCCGTTCCATTCCATTCCATTCCATTGAATTCCGTTCCATTCCATTCAATTCCATTCCATTCCATTTGAATTCCAATCCATTCCATTCCAATCCATTCCATTCCGTTCCATTCCATTCCATTCCTTTCCATTCCATTCCGTTCCGTTCCATTCCTTTCCATTCCGTTCCATTCCATTGAATTCCGTTCCATTGCATTGAATTCCGTTCCATTCCATTCCATTCCTTTCCGTTCCGTTCCATTCCGTTCCGTTCCGTCCCGTTCTACTCGGGTTGATTCCATTCTATTCCATTCCATTCCATTCGATTCCATTCTATTCCATTCGATTCCATTCGATTCCATTCGATTCCATTCCATTCCATTCCATTCCATTGAAGTCCATTCCATTCCATTCCATTCCACTCCATTCCATTCCATTGAATTCCATACCATTGAATTCCATTCCATTCCATTCCATTCCATTGAATTCCATTCCAGTCCGTTCCGTTCCGTTCCGTTCCGTTCCGTTCCGTTCCATTCCATTCCATTCCATTCCATGGAATTCCATTCCATTCCATTCCATTCCATGGAATTCCATTCCATTCCATTCCATTCCATTCCATTCCGTTCCATTCCATTCCGTTCCATTCCATTCCATTCCATTCCATTCCGTTCCGTTCCATTCCGTTCCATTCCGTTCCATTCCATTGAATTCCGTTCCATTGCATTGAATTCCGTTCCATTCCATTCCATTCCTTTCAGTTCCGTTCCGTTCCGTTCCGTTCCGTTCCGTTCTACTCGGGTTGATTCCATTCTATTCCATTCCATTCCATTCGATTCCATTCTATTCCATTCGATTCCATTCGATTCAATTCGATTCCATTCCATTCCATTCCATTCCATTCCATTCCATTGAATTCCATTCCATTCCATTCCATTCCATTGAATTCCATTCCATTCCATTGAATTCCATTCCATTCCATTCCATTCGATTCCATTCCATTCCATTCCATTCCATTCCATTCCATTCCATTCCATTGAATTCCATTCCATTGAATTCCATTCCATTCCATTGAATTCCATTCCAATCCATTCCATTCCTTTGAATTCCGTTCCATTCCATTCCATTTGAATTCCATTCCATTCCATTCTATTCCATTCCATTCCATTCCATTCCATACCATTCCATTCCATTCCATTCCATTGAATTCCATTCCATTCCGTTGAATTCCATTCCATTCCATTCCATTCCATTGAATTCCATTCCATTCCATTCCATTCGATTCCATTCCATTCCATGGAATTCCATTCCATTCCATTCCATTCCATTCCATTCCATTCCATTCCATTCCATTGAATTCCATTGAATTCCATTCCATTCCATTGAATTCCATTCCTTTCCATTCCATTCCATTGAATTCCGTTCAATTCCATTCCATTCCATTCCATTCCATTCCATTCCATTCGAATTCCATTCCATTCCATTCCATTCCATTCCATTCCATTCCATTCCATTCCATTCCATTCTAGTCGGGTTGATTCCTTTCTATTCCATTCCATTCCATTCGATTCCATTCGATTCCTTTCGATTCCATTCCATTCCATTCCATTCCATTGAATTCCGTTCCATTGAATTCCATTCCTTTCCGTTCCGTTCCGTTCCGTTCTGTTCCATTCTACTCGGGTTGATTCCATTCTATTCCTTTACATTCCATTCGATTCCATTCGATTCCATTCCATTCCATTCCATTTGAATTCCATTGCATTCCATTCCATTCCATTCCATTCCATTCCATCGAATTCCATTCCATTCGATTCCATTCCATTCCATTCCATTCCATTCCATTCCATTCTACTCGGGTTGATTCCATTCTATTCCATTCCATTCCATTCGATTCCATTCGATTCCATTCGATTCCATTCGATTCCATTCCATTCCATTCCATTCAATTGAATTCCATTCCATTCCATTCCATTCCATTCCATTCCATTGAATTCCATTGAATTCCATTCCATTGAATTCCATTCCATTCCACTGAATTCCATTCCATTCCATTCCATTCCATTCCGTTCCATTCCATTCCGTTCCATTCCATTCCATTCCTTTCCATTCCATTCCGTTCCGTTCCATTCCTTTCCATTCCGTTCCATTCCATTGAATTCCGTTCCATTGCATTGAATTCCGTTCCATTCCATTCCATTCCTTTCCGTTCCGTTCCATTCCGTTCCGTTCCGTTCCGTTCCGTTCTACTCGGGTTGATTCCATTCTATTCCATTCCATTCCATTCGATTCCATTCTATTCCATTCGATTCCATTCGATTCAATTCGATTCCATTCCATTCCATTCCATTCCATTCCATTCCATTCCATTCCATTCCATTCCATTGAATTCCATTCCATTCCATTCCATTCCATTCCATTCCGTTCTACTCGGGTTGATTCCATTCTATTCCATTCCGTTCCGTTCCGTTCCCTTCCCTTCCTTTCCGTTCCATTCCATTCCACTCGGGTTGGTTCCATTCTATTCCATTCCATTGCATTCGATTCCATTCGGTTCCATTCGATTCCATTCGATTCCATTCGATTCCATTCGATTCCATTCGATTCCATTCCATTCCATTGAATTCCGTTCCATTCCATTCCATTCCATTGAATTCCGTTCCATTCCATTCAATTCCATTCCATTCCATTCCATTCCATTCTACTCGGGTTGATTCCATTCTATTACATTCCATTCCATTCCATTCCATTCCATTCCATTCGATTCCATTCGATTCCATTCCATTCCATTCCATTCAATTGAATTCCATTCCATTCCATTCCATTCCATGGAATTCCATTCCATTCAGTTCCGTTCCATTCCGTTCCATTCCGTACCGTTCCATTCCATTCCATTCCATTCCATTCCATTCCATTCCATTCGATTCCATTCGATTCGATTCGATTCCATTCCATTCCATTCCATTCCATTCCATTCCATTCCATTCGATTCCATTCCATTCCATTTCACTCCATTCCGTTCCGTTCCGTTCCGTTCCGTTCCGTTCCGTTCTGTTCCGTTCTACTCGGGTTCGTTCCATTCCATTCCATTCCATTCCATTCCATTCCGTTCTACTCGGGTTTATCATTCCATTCCATTCCGTTGCGTTCCGTTCCTTTCCGTTCCATTCCATTCCATTCCATTCCATTCCATTCCATTCGGTTCCATTCGATTCCATTCCATTCCATTTCACTCCGTTCCGTTCCGTTCCGTTCCATTCCGTTCAGTTCCTTTCTATTCGGGTTCGTTCCATTCCGTTCCATTCCATTCCATTCCGTTCTACTCGGGTTGATTCCATTCTATTCCAATCCATTCCATTCTACTCCATTCGATTCCATTCGATTCCATTCGATTCCATTCCATTCCATTGAATTCCATTCCATTCCATTCCATTCCATTGAATTCCGTTCCATTCCATTCAATTCCATTCCATTCCATTCCATTCCATTCCATTTGAATTCCATTCCATTCCATTCCATTCCATTCCATTCCATTCCATTCCATTCCATTCCATTCTACTCGGGTTGATTCCATTCTATTACATTCCATTCCATTCGATTCCATTCGATTCCATTCGATTCCATTCGATTCCATTCCATTCCATTCCATTCAATTGAATTCCATTCCATTCCATTCCATTCCATTCCATTCCATTCCATTCCATTGCATTCCATTGAATTCCATTCCATTCCATTCCATTCCATTCCATTCCATTCCATTGAATTCCGTTCCATTCCATTCCATTCCATTCCATTCCATTGAATTCCATTACACTGAATTCCATTCCATTCCATTCCATTCCATGGAATTCCATTCCATTCAGTTCCGTTCCATTCCGTTCCGTTCCGTACCGTTCCATTCCATTCCATTCCATTCCATTGAATTCCGTTCCATTCCATTGAATTCCATTCCATTCCGTTCCATTCCATTGAATTCCGTTCCGTTCCGTTCCGTTCCGTTCCATTCCGTTCTACTCGGGTTGATTCCATTCTATTCCATTCCATTCCACTCGATTCCATTCCATTCAATTCCATTCCATTCCATTCCATTCCGTTCTACTCGGGTTCATTCCATTCCATTCCTTTCCGTTCCGTTCCGTTCCATTCCACTCGGGTTGATTCCATTCTATTCCATTCCATTCCATTCCATTCCATTCCATTCCATTCCATTCCATTCGATTCCATTTGATTCCATTCGATTCCATTCCATTCCATAGAATTCCATTCCATTCCATTCCATTCCATTGAATTCCGTTCCATTCCATTCCATTTGAATTCCATTCCGTTCCATTCCATTCCATTCCATTCCATTCCATACCATTCCATTCCATTCCATTCCATTCCATTCCATTCCATTCCATTCCATTGAATTCCATTCCATTCCATTCCATTCCATTGAATTCCATTCCATTCCATTCCATTCGATTCCATTCCATTCCATGGAATCCCATTCCATTCCATTCCATTCCATTCCATTCCATTCCATTCCATTGAATTCCATTCCTTTCCATTCCATTCCATTGAATTCCGTTCAATTCCATTCCATTCCATTCCATTCCATTCCATTCCATTCGAATTCCATTCCATTCCATTCCATTCCATTCCATTCCATTCCATTCCATTCCATTCCATTCCATTCTACTCGGGTTGATTCCTTTCTATTCCATTCCATTCCATTCGATTCCATTCGATTCCTTTCGATTCCATTCCATTCCATTCCATTCCATTGAATTCCGTTCCATTGAATTCCATTAGTTTCCGTTCCGTTCCGTTCCGTTCTGTTCCATTCTACTCGGGTTGATTCCATTCTATTCCTTTACATTCCATTCGATTCCATTCGATTCCATTCCATTCCATTCCATTTGAATTCCATTGCATTCCATTCCATTCCATTCCATTCCATTCCATCGAATTCCATTCCATTCGATTCCATTCCATTCCATTCCATTCCATTCCATTCCATTCTACTCGGGTTGATTCCATTCTATTCCATTCCATTCCATTCGATTCCATTCGATTCCATTCGATTCCATTCGATTCCATTCCATTCCATTCCATTCAATTGAATTCCATTCCATTCCATTCCATTCCATTCCATTCCATTGAATTCCATTGAATTCCATTCCATTGAATTCCATTCCATTCCATTGAATTCCATTCCATTCCATTCCATTCCATTCCATTCCATTCCGTTCCATTCCATTCCATTCCTTTCCATTCCATTCCGTTCCGTTCCATTCCTTTCCATTCCGTTCCATTCCATTGAATTCCGTTCCATTGCATTGAATTCCGTTCCATTCCATCCCATTCCTTTCCGTTCCGTTCCATTCCGTTCCGTTCCGTTCCGTTCCGTTCTACTCGGGTTGATTCCATTCTATTCCATTCCATTCCATTCGATTCCATTCTATTCCATTCGATTCCATTCGATTCAATTCGATTCCACTCCATTCCATTCCATTCCATTCCATTCCATTCCATTCCATTCCATTCCATTCCATTCCATTCCATTGAATTCCATTCCATTCCATTCCATTCCATTCCATTCCGTTCTACTCGGGTTGATTCCATTCTATTCCATTCCGTTCCGTTCCGTTCCGTTCCGTTCCTTTCCGTTCCATTCCATTCCACTCGGGTTGGTTCCATTCTATTCCATTCCATTGCATTCGATTCCATTCGATTCCATTCGATTCCATTCGATTCCATTCGATTCCATTCGATTCCATTCCATTCCATTGAATTCCGTTCCATTCCATTCCATTCCATTGAATTCCGTTCCATTCCATTCAATTCCATTCCATTCCATTTGAATTCCATTCCATTCCATTCCATTCCATTCCATTCCGTTCCATTCCATTCCATTCCTTTCCATTCCATTCCGTTCCGTTCCATTCCTTTCCATTCCGTTCCATTCCATTGAATTCCGTTCCATTGCATTGAATTCCGTTCCATTCCATTCCATTCCTTTCCGTTCCGTTCCATTCCGTTCCGTTCCGTCCCGTTCTACTCGGGTTGATTCCATTCTATTCCATTCCATTCCATTCGATTCCATTCTATTCCATTCGATTCCATTCGATTCCATTCGATTCCATTCCATTCCATTCCATTCCATTGAAGTCCGTTCCATTCCATTCCATTCCACTCCATTCCATTCCATTGAATTCCATACCATTGAATTCCATTCCATTCCATTCCATTCCATTGAATTCCATTCCAGTCCGTTCCGTTCCGTTCCGTTCCGTTGCGTTCCGTTCCATTCCATTCCATTCCATTCCATGGAATTCCATTCCATTCCATTCCATTCCATGGAATTCCATTCCATTCCATTCCATTCCATTCCATTCCGTTCCATTCCATTCCGTTCCATTCCATTCCATTCCATTCCATTCCGTTCCGTTCCATTCCGTTCCATTCCGTTCCATTCCATTGAATTCCGTTCCATTGCATTGAATTCCGTTCCATTCCATTCCATTCCTTTCAGTTCCGTTCCGTTCCGTTCCGTTCCGTTCCGTTCTACTCGGGTTGATTCCATTCTATTCCATTCCATTCCATTCGATTCCATTCTATTCCATTCGATTCCATTCGATTCAATTCGATTCCATTCCATTCCATTCCATTCCATTCCATTCCATTGAATTCCATTCCATTCCATTCCATTCCATTGAATTCCATTCCATTCCATTGAATTCCATTCCATTCCATTCCATTCGATTCCATTCCATTCCATTCCATTCCATTCCATTCCATTCCATTCCATTGAATTCCATTCCATTGAATTCCATTCCATTCCATTGAATTCCATTCCAATCCATTCCATTCCATTGAATTCCGTTCCATTCCATTCCATTTGAATTCCCTTCCATTCCATTCCATTCCATTCCATTCCATTCCATTCCATACCATTCCATTCCATTCCATTCCATTGAATTCCATTCCATTCCGTTGAATTCCATTCCATTCCATTCCATTCCATTGAATTCCATTCCATTCCATTCCATTCGATTCCATTCCATTCCATGGAATTCCATGGAATTCCATTCCATTCCATTCCATTCCATTCCATTCCATTCCATTGAATTCCATTGAATTCCATTCCATTCCATTGAATTCCATTCCTTTCCATTCCATTCCATTGAATTCCGTTCAATTCCATTCCATTCCATTCCATTCCATTCCATTCCATTCGAATTCCATTCCATTCCATTCCATTCCATTCCATTCCATTCCATTCCATTCCATTCCATTCCATTCTACTCGGGTTGATTCCTTTCTATTCCATTCCATTCCATTCGATTCCATTCGATTCCTTTCGATTCCATTCCATTCCATTCCATTCCATTGAATTCCGTTCCATTGAATTCCATTCCTTTCCGTTCCGTTCCGTTCCGTTCTGTTCCATTCTACTCGGGTTGATTCCATTCTATTCCTTTACATTCCATTCGATTCCATTCGATTCCATTCCATTCCATTCCATTTGAATTCCATTGCATTCCATTCCATTCCATTCCATCGAATTCCATTCCATTCGATTCCATTCCATTCCATTCCATTCCATTCCATTCCATTCTACTCGGGTTGATTCCATTCTATTCCATTCCATTCCATTCGATTCCATTCGATTCCATTCGATTCCATTCGATTCCATTCCATTCCATTCCATTCAATTGAATTCCATTCCATTCCATTCCATTCCATTCCATTCCATTGAATTCCATTGAATTCCATTCCATTGAATTCCATTCCATTCCATTGAATTCCATTCCATTCCATTCCATTCCATTCCGTTCCATTCCATTCCGTTCCATTCCATTCCATTCCTTTCCATTCCATTCCGTTCCGTTCCATTCCTTTCCATTCCGTTCCATTCCATTGAATTCCGTTCCATTGCATTGAATTCCGTTCCATTCCATTCCATTCCTTTCCGTTCCGTTCCATTCCGTTCCGTTCCGTTCCGTTCCGTTCTACTCGGGTTGATTCCATTCTATTCCATTCCATTCCATTCGATTCCATTCTATTCCATTCGATTCCATTCGATTCAATTCGATTCCATTCCATTCCATTCCATTCCATTCCATTCCATTCCATTCCATTCCATTGAATTCCATTCCATTCCATTCCATTCCATTCCATTCCGTTCTACTCGGGTTGATTCCATTCTATTCCATTCCGTTCCGTTCCGTTCCGTTCCGTTCCTTTCCGTTCCATTCCATTCCACTCGGGTTGGTTCCATTCTATTCCATTCCATTGCATTCGATTCCATTCGATTCCATTCGATTCCATTCGATTCCATTCGATTCCATTCGATTCCATTCGATTCCATTCCATTCCATTGAATTCCGTTCCATTCCATTCCATTCCATTGAATTCCGTTCCATTCCATTCAATTCCATTCCATTCCATTCCATTCCATTCTACTCGGGTTGATTCCATTCTATTACATTCCATTCCATTCGATTCCATTCGATTCCATTCGATTCCATTCGATTCCATTCCATTCCATTCCATTCAATTGAATTCCATTCCATTCCATTCCATTCCATGGAATTCCATTCCATTCAGTTCCGTTCCATTCCGTTCCATTCCGTACCGTTCCATTCCATTCCATTCCATTCCATTGAATTCCGTTCCATTCCATTGAATTCCATTCCATTCCGTTCCATTCCATTGAATTCCGTTCCGTTCCGTTCCGTTCCGTTCCATTCCGTTCCATTCCGTTCCATTCCGTTCTACTCGGGTTGATTCCATTCTATTCCATTCCATTCCACTCGATTCCATTCCATTCGATTCCATTCCATTCCATTCCATTCCGTTCTACTCGGGTTCATTCCATTCCATTCCTTTCCGTTCCGTTCCGTTCCGTTCTACTCGGGTTGATTCCGTTCTATTCCATTCCATTCCATTCGATTCCATTCTATTCCATTCGATTCCATTCTATTCAATTCGATTCCATTCCATTCCATTCCATTCCATTCCATTCCATTCCATTGAATTCCATTCCATTCCATTCCGTTCCATTCCATTCCGTTCCATTCCATTCCATTCCATTCCATTCCATTCCATTCCATTACGTTCCGTTCCATTCCGTTCCATTCCATTGAATTCCGATCCATTGCATTGAATTCCGTTCCATTCCATTCCATTCCTTTCCGTTCCGTTCCGTTCCGTTCCGTTCCGTTCTACTCGGGTTGATTCCATTCTATTCCATTCCATTCCATTCGATTCCAATCTATTCCATTCGATTCCATTCGATTCAATTCGATTCCATTCCATTCCATTCCATTCCATTCCATTTAATTCCATTCCATTCCATTCCGTTCCATTCCATTCCGTTCCATTCCATTCCATTCCATTCCATTGCATTCCATTCCATTACGTTCCGTTCCATTCCGTTCCATTCCGTTCCATTCCATTGAATTCCGATCCATTGCATTGAATTCCGTTCCATTCCATTCCATTCCTTTCCGTTCCGTTCCGTTCCATTCCATTCCGTTCTACTCGGATTGATTCCATTCTATTCCATTCCATTCCATTCGATTCCATTCGATTCCATTCCATTCCATTCCATTCCATTCCATTCCATTCCATTGAACTCCATTCCATTCCATTCCATTCCATTCCATTCCATTCCATTGAATTCCATTCCATTCCATTCCATTCCATTGAATTCTGTTCCATTCAATTCCATTCCATTCCATTCCGTTCTACTCGGGTTGATTCCATTCTATTCCATTCCGTTCCGCTCCGTTCCGTTCCGTTCCGTTCCGTTCCGTTCCATTCCACTCGGGTTGATTCCATTCTATTCCATTCCATTCCATTCCATTCCATTCCATTCCATTCCATTCGATTCCATTTGATTCCATTCGATTCCATTCCATTCCATAGAATTCCATTCCATTCCATTCCATTCCATTGAATTCCGTTCAATTCCATTCAATTCCATTCCATTTAATTCCATTCCATTCCATTCCATTCCATTCCATTGAATTAATTTCCATTCCATTCCATTCCATTCGATTCCATTCCATTCCATGGAATTCCATTCCATTCCATTCCATTCCATTCCATTCCATTCCATTCCATTCCATTGAATTCCATTGAATTCCATTCCATTCCATTGAATTCCATTCCTTTCCATTCCATTCCATTGAATTCCGTTCAATTCCATTCCATTCCATTCCATTCCATTCCATTCCATTGAATTCCATTCCATTCCATTCCATTCCATTCCATTCCATTCCATTCCATTCCATTCTACTCGGGTTGATTCCTTTCTATTCCATTCCATTCCATTCGATTCCATTCGATTCCTTTCGATTCCATTCCATTCCATTCCATTCCATTGAATTCCGTTCCATTGAATTCCATTCCTTTCCGTTCCGTTCCGTTCCGTTCTGTTCCATTCTACTCGGGTTGATTCCATTCTATTCCTTTACATTCCATTCGATTCCATTCGATTCCATTCCATTCCATTCCATTTGAATTCCATTGCATTCCATTCCATTCCATTCCATTCCATTCCATCGAATTCCATTCCATTCGATTCCATTCCATTCCATTCCATTCCATTCCATTCCATTCTACTCGGGTTGATTCCATTCTATTCCATTCCATTCCATTCGATTCCATTCGATTCCATTCGATTCCATTCGATTCCATTCCATTCCATTCCATTCAATTGAATTCCATTCCATTCCATTCCATTCCATTCCATTCCATTCCATTGAATTCCATGGAATTCCATTCCATTGAATTCCATTCCATTCCATTGAATTCCATTCCATTCCATTCCATTCCATTCCGTTCCATTCCATTCCGATTCATTCCATTCCATTCCTTTCCATTCCATTCCGTTCCGTTCCATTCCTTTCCATTCCATTCCATTCCATTGAATTCCGTTCCATTGCATTGAATTCCGTTCCATTCCATTCCATTCCTTTCCGTTCCGTTCCATTCCGTTCCGTTCCGTTCCGTTCCGTTCTACTCGGGTTGATTCCATTCTATTCCATTCCATTCCATTCGATTCCATTCTATTCCATTCGATTCCATTCGATTCAATTCGATTACATTCCATTCCATTCCATTCCATTCCATTCCATTCCATTCCATTCCATTCCATTCCATTGAATTCCATTCCATTCCATTCCATTCCATTCCATTCCGTTCTACTCGGGTTGATTCCATTCTATTCCATTCCGTTCCGTTCCGTTCCGTTCCGTTCCTTTCCGTTCCATTCCATTCCACTCGGGTTGGTTCCATTCTATTCCATTCCATTGCATTCGATTCCATTCGATTCCATTCGATTCCATTCGATTCCATTCGATTCCATTCGATTCCATTCGATTCCATTCCATTCCATTGAATTCCGTTCCATTCCATTCCATTCCATTGAATTCCGTTCCATTCCATTCAATTCCATTCCATTCCATTCCATTCCATTTGAATTCCATTCCATTCCATTCCATTCCATTCCATTCCGTTCCATTCCATTCCATTCCTTTCCATTCCATTCCGTTCCGTTCCATTCCTTTCCATTCCGTTCCATTCCATTGAATTCCGTTCCATTGCATTGAATTCCGTTCCATTCCATTCCATTCCTTTCCGTTCCGTTCCATTCCGTTCCGTTCCGTCCCGTTCTACTCGGGTTGATTCCATTCTATTCCATTCCATTCCATTCGATTCCATTCTATTCCATTCGATTCCATTCGATTCAATTCGATTCCATTCGATTCCATTCCATTCCATTCCATTCCATTCCATTCCATTCCATTGAATTCCATTCCATTCCATTCCATTCCATTCCATTCCATTCCATTCCATTCCATTGAATTCCATTCCATTCCATTCCATTCCATTGAATTCTGTTCCATTCAATTCCATTCCATTCCATTCCGTTCTACTCGGGTTGATTCCATTCTATTCCATTCCGTTCCGTTCCGTTCCGTTCCGTTCCTTTCCGTTCCATTCCATTCCACTCGGGTTGGTTCCATTCTATTCCATTCCATTGCATTCGATTCCATTCGATTCCATTCGATTCCATTCGATTCCATTCGATTCCATTCGATTCCATTCGATTCCATTCCATTCCATTGAATTCCGTTCCATTCCATTCCATTCCATTGAATACCGTTCCATTCCATTCAATTCCATTCCATTCCATTCCATTCCATTTGAATTCCATTCCATTCCATTCCGTTCCATTCCATTCCATTCCATTCCATTCCATTCCATTCCATTCCATTCTACTCGGGTTGATTCCATTCTATTCCATTCCATTGCATTCGATTCCATTCGATTCCATTCGATTCCATTCGATTCCATTCCATTCCATTCCATTCCATTGAAGTCCGTTCCATTCCATTCCATTCCACTCCATTCCATTCCATTGAATTCCATACCATTGAATTCCATTCCATTCCATTCCATTCCATTGAATTCCGTTCCATTCCATTGAATTCCATTCCATTCCATTCCATTCCATTCCATTCCATTCCATTAAATTCGATTCCATTCGATTCGATTCGATTCTATTCCATTCCATTCCATTCCATTCCATTCCATTCCATTTGATTCCATTCCATTCCATTCCATTCCATTTCACTCCATTCCGTTCCGTTCCGTTCCGTTCCGTTCCGTTCTGTTCCGTTCTACTCGGGTCCGTTCCGTTCCATTCCATTCCATTCCATTCCATTCCATTGCATTCCGTTCTACTCGGGTTGATTCCATTCCATTCCATTCCATTCCATTCCATTCCGTTCTACTCGGGTTGATTCCATTCCATTCAATTCCATTCCATTCCTTTCCATTCCATTCCATTCCATTCCATTCCATTCCATTCCATTCCATTCGATTCCATTCCATTCCATTCCATTCCATTCCATTCCATTCCATTCCACTCTATTCCACTGAATTCCATTCCATTCCATTCCATTCCATTCCATTCCATTCCATTCCATTCCATTCCATTCCATTCCATTACGTTCTACTCGGGTTGATTCCATTCCATTCCATTCCATTCCATTCCATTCCATTCCATTCCATTCCATTCCATTCCATTCCATTCCATTCGATTCCATTCGATTCGATTCGATTCCATTCCATTCCATTCCATTCCATTCCATTCCATTCCATTCGATTCCATTCCATTCCATTTCACTCCATTCCGTTCCGTTCCGTTCCGTTCCGTTCCGTTCTGTTCCGTTCTACTCGGGTTCGTTCCATTCCATTCCATTCCATTCCATTCCATTCCGTTCTACTCGGGTTTATCATTCCATTCCATTCCGTTGCGTTCCGTTCCTTTCCGTTCCATTCCATTCCATTCCATTCCATTCCATTCCATTCGGTTCCATTCGATTCCATTCCATTCCATTTCACTCCGTTCCGTTCCGTTCCGTTCCATTCCGTTCAGTTCCGTTCTATTCGGGTTCGTTCCATTCCGTTCCATTCCATTCCATTCCGTTCTACTCGGGTTGATTCCATTCTATTCCAATCCATTCCATTCTACTCCATTCGATTCCATTCGATTCCATTCGATTCCATTCCATTCCATTGAATTCCATTCCATTCCATTCCATTCCAGTGAATTCCGTTCCATTCGATTCAATTCCATTCCATTCCATTCCATTCCATTCCATTTGAATTCCATTCCATTCCATTCCATTCCATTCCATTCCATTCCATTCCATTCCATTCCATTCTACTCGGGTTGATTCCATTCTATTACATTCCATTCCATTCGATTCCATTCGATTCCATTCGATTCCATTCGATTCCATTCCATTCCATTCCATTCAATTGAATTCCATTCCATTCCATTCCATTCCATTCCATTCCATTCCATTCCATTGCATTCCATTGAATTCCATTCCATTCCATTCCATTCCATTCCATTCCATTGAATTCCGTTCCATTCCATTCCATTCCATTCCATTCCATTGAATTCCATTACATTGAATTCCATTCCATTCCATTCCATTCCATGGAATTCCATTCCATTCAGTTCCGTTCCATTCCGTTCCGTTCCGTACCGTTCCATTCCATTCCATTCCATTCCATTGAATTCCGTTCCATTCCATTGAATTCCATTCCATTCCGTTCCATTCCATTGAATTCCGTTCCGTTCCGTTCCGTTCCGTTCCATTCCGTTCCATTCCGTTCCATTCCGTTCTACTCGGGTTGATTCCATTCTATTCCATTCCATTCCAATCGATTCCATTCCATTCAATTCCATTCCATTCCATTCCATTCCGTTCTACTCGGGTTCATTCCATTCCAATCCTTTCCGTTCCGTTCCGTTCCATTCCACTCGGGTTGATTCCATTCTATTCCATTCCATTCCATTCCATTCCATTCCATTCCATTCCATTCCATTCGATTCCATTTGATTCCATTCGATTCCATTCCATTCCATAGAATTCCATTCCATTCCATTCCATTCCATTGAATTCCGTTCCATTCCATTCCATTTGAATTCCATTCCGTTCCATTCCATTCCATTCCATTCCATTCCATACCATTCCATTCCATTCCATTCCATTGAATTCCATTCCATTCCATTGAATTCCATTCCATTCCATTCCATTCCATTGAATTCCATTCCATTCCATTCCATTCGATTCCATTCCATTCCATGGAATCCCATTCCATTCCATTCCATTCCATTCCATTCCATTCCATTCCATTCCATTGAATTCCATTCCTTTCCATTCCATTCCATTGAATTCCGTTCAATTCCATTCCATTCCATTCCATTCCATTCCATTCCATTCGAATTCCATTCCATTCCATTCCATTCCATTCCATTCCATTCCATTCCATTCTACTCGGGTTGATTCCTTTCTATTCCATTCCATTCCATTCGATTCCATTCGATTCCTTTCGATTCCATTCCATTCCATTCCATTCCATTGAATTCCGTTCCATTGAATTCCATTCCTTTCCGTTCCGTTCCGTTCCGTTCTGTTCCATTCTACTCGGGTTGATTCCATTCTATTCCTTTACATTCCATTCGATTCCATTCGATTCCATTCCATTCCATTCCATTTGAATTCCATTGCATTCCATTCCATTCCATTCCATTCCATTCCATCGAATTCCATTCCATTCGATTCCATTCCATTCCATTCCATTCCATTCCATTCCATTCCATTCTACTCGGGTTGATTCCATTCTATTCCATTCCATTCCATTCGATTCCATTCGATTCCATTCGATTCCATTCGATTCCATTCCATTCCATTCCATTCAATTGAATTCCATTCCATTCCATTCCATTCCATTCCATTCCATTCCATTCCGTTCTGCTCGGGTTGATTCCATTCTATTCCATTCCATTCCATTCGATTCCATTCGATTCCATTCGATTCCATTCCATTCCATTCCATTCCATTCCATTCAATTGAATTCCATTCCATTCCATTCCATTCCATTCCATTCCATTGAATTCCATTGAATTCCATTCCATTGAATTCCATTCCATTCCATTGAATTCCATTCCATTCCATTCCATTCCATTCCATTCCATTCCATTCCGTTCCATTCCATTCCATTCCTTTCCATTCCATTCCGTTCCGTTCCATTCCTTTCCATTCCGTTCCATTCCATTGAATTCCGTTCCATTGCATTGAATTCCGTTCCATTCCATCCCATTCCTTTCCGTTCCGTTCCGTTCCATTCCGTTCCGTTCCGTTCCGTTCCGTTCTACTCGGGTTGATTCCATTCTATTCCATTCCATTCCATTCGATTCCATTCTATTCCATTCGATTCCATTCGATTCAATTCGATTCCACTCCATTCCATTCCATTCCATTCCATTCCATTCCATTCCATTCCATTCCATTCCATTCCATTCCATTGAATTCCATTCCATTCCATTCCATTCCATTCCATTCCGTTCTACTCGGGTTGATTCCATTCTATTCCATTCCGTTCCGTTCCGTTCCGTTCCGTTCCTTTCCGTTCCATTCCATTCCACTCGGGTTGGTTCCATTCTATTCCATTCCATTGCATTCGATTCCATTCGATTCCATTCGATTCCATTCGATTCCATTCGATTCCATTCGATTCCATTCCATTCCATTGAATTCCGTTCCATTCCATTCCATTCCATTGAATTCCGTTCCATTCCATTCAATTCCATTCCATTCCATTTGAATTCCATTCCATTCCATTCCATTCCATTCCATTCCGTTCCATTCCATTCCATTCCTTTCCATTCCATTCCGTTCCGTTCCATTCCTTTCCATTCCGTTCCATTCCATTGAATTCCGTTCCATTGCATTGAATTCCGTTCCATTCCATTCCATTCCTTTCCGTTCCGTTCCATTCCGTTCCGTTCCGTCCCGTTCTACTCGGGTTGATTCCATTCTATTCCATTCCATTCCATTCGATTCCATTCTATTCCATTCGATTCCATTCGATTCCATTCGATTCCATTCCATTCCATTCCATTCCATTGAAGTCCGTTCCATTCCATTCCATTCCACTCCATTCCATTCCATTGAATTCCATACCATTGAATTCCATTCCATTCCATTCCATTCCATTGAATTCCATTCCAGTCCGTTCCGTTCCGTTCCGTTCCGTTCCGTTCCGTTCCATTCCATTCCATTCCATTCCATGGAATTCCATTCCATTCCATTCCATTCCATTCCGTTCCATTCCATTCCGTTCCATTCCATTCCATTCCATTCCATTCCGTTCCGTTCCATTCCGTTCCATTCCGTTCCATTCCATTGAATTCCGTTCCATTGCATTGAATTCCGTTCCATTCCTTTCCATTCCTTTCAGTTCCGTTCCGTTCCGTTCCGTTCCGTTCCGTTCTACTCGGGTTGATTCCATTCTATTCCATTCCATTCCATTCGATTCCATTCTGTTCCATTCGATTCCATTCGATTCAATTCGATTCCATTCCATTCCATTCCATTCCATTCCATTCCATTGAATTCCATTCCATTCCATTCCATTCCATTGAATTCCATTCCATTCCATTGAATTCCATTCCATTCCATTCCATTCGATTCCATTCCATTCCATTCCATTCCTTTCATTCCATTCCATTCCATTGAATTCCATTCCATTGAATTCCATTCCATTCCATTGAATTCCATTCCAATCCATTCCATTCCATTGAATTCCGTTCCATTCCATTCCATTCCGTTCCATTCCATTTGAATTCCATTCCATTCCATTCCATTCCATTCCATTCTACTCGGGTTGATTCCATTCTATTCCATTCCATTCCATTCGATTCCATTCGATTCCATTCGATTCCATTCCATTCCATTCAATTCCATTGAATTCCATCCCATTCCATTCCATTCCATCCCATTCCATTGAATTCCATTCCATTCCATTCCATTCCATGGAATTCCATTCCATTCCATTGAATTCCATTCCATTCCATTCCGTTCCATTCCATTATGTTCCATTCCATTCCATTCCATTCCATTCAATTCCATTCCGTTCCGTTCCATTCCGTTCTATTCCGTTCCATTCCATTGAATTCCGATCCATTGCATTGAATTCCTTTCCATTCCATTCCATTCCTTTCAGTTCCGCTCCGTTCCGTTCTACTCGGGTTGATTCCATTCTATTCCATTCCATTCCATTCGATTCCATTCGATTCCATTCGATTCCATTCGATTCCATTCGATTCCATTCCATTCCATTCCATTCCATTCCATTCCCTTCCATTCCATTGAATTCCTTTCCATTCCATTGAATTCCATTCCATTCCATTCCATTCGATTCCATTCGATTCCATTGAATTCCATTCCATTCCATTCCTTTCCATTCCATTCCATTCCATTCCATTCCATTCCATTGAATTCCATTGAATTCCATTCCAATGAATTCCATTCCATTCCATTCCATTCCATTCCATTCCATTCCATTCCATTGAATTAATTTCCATTCCATTCCATTCCATTCCATTCTATTCCATCGAATTCCATTCCATTCCATTCCATTCCATTCCATTCCATTCCATTCCATTGAATTCCGTTCCATTCCATTGAATTCCATTCCATTTCGTTCCATTCCATTGAATTCTGTTCCGTTCCGTTCCATTCCGTTCCGTTCCATTCCGTTCCATTCCGCTCCTTTCCGTTCTACTCGGGTTGAATCCATTCTATTCCATTCCATTCCATTCGATTCCATTCGATTCCATTCGAATCCATTCGATTCCATTCGATTCCATTCGATTCCTTTCCATTCCATTGAATTCCATTCCATTCCATTCCATTCCATTGAATTCCGTTCCATTCGATTCAATTCCATTCCATTCCATTCCTTTCCGTTCCGTTCCGTTCCGTTCCGTTCCGTTCCGTTCTACTCGGGTTGTTTCCATTCTATTCCATTCCATTCCATTCGATTCCATTCTATTCCATTCGATTCCATTCGATTCAATTCGATTCAATTCCATTCCATTCCATTCCATTCCATTCCATTGAATTCCATTTCATTCCATTCCGTTCCATTCCATTCCGTTCCATTCCATTCCATTCCATTCCATTCCATTCCATTACATTCCCTTCCATTCCGTTCCATTCCGTTCCATTCCATTGAATTCCGATCCATTGCATTGAATTCCGTTCCATTCCATTCCATTCCTTTCCGTTCCGTTCCGTTCCGTTCCGTTCCGTTCTACTCGGATTGATTCCATTCTATTCCATTCCATTCCATTCGATTCCATTCGATTCCATTCGATTCCATTCGACTCCATTCCATTCCATTCCATTCCATTCCATTCCATTCCATTCCATTCCATAGAACTCCATTCCATTCCATTCCATTCCATTCCATTCCATTCCATTCCATTGAATTCCATTCCATTCCATTCCATTCCATTGAATTCTGTTCCATTCCATTCCATTCCATTCCATTCCGTTCTACTCGGGTTGATTCCATTCTATTCCATTCCGTTCCGTTCCGTTCCGTTCCGTTCCGTTCCATTCCACTCGGGTTGATTCCATTCTATTCCATTCCATTCCATTCCATTCCATTCCATTCCATTCGATTCCATTCGATTCCATTCGATTCCATTCGATTCCATTCCATTCCATTGAATTCCATTCCATTCCATTCCATTCCATTGAATTCCGTTCCATTCCATTCAATTACATTCCTTTCCATTCCATTCCATTCCATTTGAATTCCATTCCATTCCATTCCATTCCATTCCATTCCATTCCATTCCATTCCATTCCATTCCATTCTACTCGGGTTGATTCCATTCTATTACATTCCATTCCATTCGATTCCATTCGATTCCATTCGATTCCATTCGATTCCATTCCATTCCATTCCATTCAATTGAATTCCATTCCATTCCATTAAATTCCATTCCATTCCATTGAATTCCATTCCATTCCATTCCATTCCATTCCATTCCATGGAATTCCATTCCATTCCATTCCATTCCATTCCGTTCCATTCCATTCCGTTCCATTCCATTCCATTCCATTCCATTCCGTTCCGTTCCATTCCGTTCCATTCCGTTCCATTCCATTGAATTCCGTTCCATTGCATTGAATTCCGTTCCATTCCATTCCATTCCTTTCAGTTCCGTTCCGTTCCATTCCGTTCCGTTCCGTTCTACTCGGGTTGATTCCATTCTATTCCATTCCATTCCATTCGATTCCATTCTATTCCATTCGATTCCATTCAATTCAATTCGATTCCATTCCATTCCATTCCATTCCATTCCATTGAATTCCATTCCATTCCATTCCATTCCATTGAATTCCATTCCATTCCATTGAATTCCATTCCATTCCATTCCATTCGATTCCATTCCATTCCATTCCATTCCTTTCCATTCCATTCCATTCCATTGAATTCCATTCCATTGAATTCCGTTCAATTCCATTCCATTCCATTCCATTCCATTCCATTCCATTCGAATTCCATTCCATTCCATTCCATTCCATTCCATTCCATTCCATTCCATTCCATTCCATTCCATTCTACTCGGGTTGATTCCTTTCTATTCCATTCCATTCCATTCGATTCCATTCGATTCCTTTCGATTCCATTCCATTCCATTCCATTCCATTGAATTCCGTTCCATTGAATTCCATTCCTTTCCGTTCCGTTCCGTTCCGTTCTGTTCCATTCTACTCGGGTTGATTCCATTCTATTCCTTTACATTCCATTCGATTCCATTCGATTCCATTCCATTCCATTCCATTTGAATTCCATTGCATTCCATTCCATTCCATTCCATCGAATTCCATTCCATTCGATTCCATTCCATTCCATTCCATTCCATTCCATTCCATTCTACTCGGGTTGATTCCATTCTATTCCATTCCATTCCATTCGATTCCATTCGATTCCATTCGATTCCATTCGATTCCATTCCATTCCATTCCATTCAATTGAATTCCATTCCATTCCATTCCATTCCATTCCATTCCATTGAATTCCATTGAATTCCATTCCATTGAATTCCATTCCATTCCATTGAATTCCATTCCATTCCATTCCATTCCATTCCGTTCCATTCCATTCCGTTCCATTCCATTCCATTCCTTTCCATTCCATTCCGTTCCGTTCCATTCCTTTCCATTCCGTTCCATTCCATTGAATTCCGTTCCATTGCATTGAATTCCGTTCCATTCCATTCCATTCCTTTCCGTTCCGTTCCATTCCGTTCCGTTCCGTTCCGTTCCGTTCTACTCGGGTTGATTCCATTCTATTCCATTCCATTCCATTCGATTCCATTCTATTCCATTCGATTCCATTCGATTCAATTCGATTCCATTCCATTCCATTCCATTCCATTCCATTCCATTCCATTCCATTCCATTGAATTCCATTCCATTCCATTCCATTCCATTCCATTCCGTTCTACTCGGGTTGATTCCATTCTATTCCATTCCGTTCCGTTCCGTTCCGTTCCGTTCCTTTCCGTTCCATTCCATTCCACTCGGGTTGGTTCCATTCTATTCCATTCCATTGCATTCGATTCCATTCGATTCCATTCGATTCCATTCGATTCCATTCGATTCCATTCGATTCCATTCGATTCCATTCCATTCCATTGAATTCCGTTCCATTCCATTCCATTCCATTGAATTCCGTTCCATTCCATTCAATTCCATTCCATTCCATTCCATTCCATTCTACTCGGGTTGATTCCATTCTATTACATTCCATTCCATTCGATTCCATTCGATTCCATTCGATTCCATTCGATTCCATTCCATTCCATTCCATTCAATTGAATTCCATTCCATTCCATTCCATTCCATGGAATTCCATTCCATTCAGTTCCGTTCCATTCCGTTCCATTCCGTACCGTTCCATTCCATTCCATTCCATTCCATTGAATTCCGTTCCATTCCATTGAATTCCATTCCATTCCGTTCCATTCCATTGAATTCCGTTCCGTTCCGTTCCGTTCCGTTCCATTCCGTTCCATTCCGTTCCATTCCGTTCTACTCGGGTTGATTCCATTCTATTCCATTCCATTCCACTCGATTCCATTCCATTCGATTCCATTCCATTCCATTCCATTCCGTTCTACTCGGGTTCATTCCATTCCATTCCTTTCCGTTCCGTTCCGTTCCGTTCTACTCGGGTTGATTCCGTTCTATTCCATTCCATTCCATTCGATTCCATTCTATTCCATTCGATTCCATTCTATTCAATTCGATTCCATTCCATTCCATTCCATTCCATTCCATTCCATTCCATTGAATTCCATTCCATTCCATTCCGTTCCATTCCATTCCGTTCCATTCCATTCCATTCCATTCCATTCCATTCCATTCCATTACGTTCCGTTCCATTCCGTTCCATTCCATTGAATTCCGATCCATTGCATTGAATTCCGTTCCATTCCATTCCATTCCTTTCCGTTCCGTTCCGTTCCGTTCCGTTCCGTTCTACTCGGGTTGATTCCATTCTATTCCATTCCATTCCATTCGATTCCAATCTATTCCATTCGATTCCATTCGATTCAATTCGATTCCATTCCATTCCATTCCATTCCATTCCATTTAATTCCATTCCATTCCATTCCGTTCCATTCCATTCCGTTCCATTCCATTCCATTCCATTCCATTGCATTCCATTCCATTACGTTCCGTTCCATTCCGTTCCATTCCGTTCCATTCCATTGAATTCCGATCCATTGCATTGAATTCCGTTCCATTCCATTCCATTCCTTTCCGTTCCGTTCCGTTCCATTCCATTCCGTTCTACTCGGATTGATTCCATTCTATTCCATTCCATTCCATTCGATTCCATTCGATTCCATTCCATTCCATTCCATTCCATTCCATTCCATTCCATTGAACTCCATTCCATTCCATTCCATTCCATTCCATTCCATTCCATTGAATTCCATTCCATTCCATTCCATTCCATTGAATTCTGTTCCATTCAATTCCATTCCATTCCATTCCGTTCTACTCGGGTTGATTCCATTCTATTCCATTCCGTTCCGCTCCGTTCCGTTCCGTTCCGTTCCGTTCCGTTCCATTCCACTCGGGTTGATTCCATTCTATTCCATTCCATTCCATTCCATTCCATTCCATTCCATTCCATTCGATTCCATTTGATTCCATTCGATTCCATTCCATTCCATAGAATTCCATTCCATTCCATTCCATTCCATTGAATTCCGTTCAATTCCATTCAATTCCATTCCATTTAATTCCATTCCATTCCATTCCATTCCATTCCATTGAATTAATTTCCATTCCATTCCATTCCATTCGATTCCATTCCATTCCATGGAATTCCATTCCATTCCATTCCATTCCATTCCATTCCATTCCATTCCATTCCATTGAATTCCATTGAATTCCATTCCATTCCATTGAATTCCATTCCTTTCCATTCCATTCCATTGAATTCCGTTCAATTCCATTCCATTCCATTCCATTCCATTCCATTCCATTGAATTCCATTCCATTCCATTCCATTCCATTCCATTCCATTCCATTCCATTCCATTCTACTCGGGTTGATTCCTTTCTATTCCATTCCATTCCATTCGATTCCATTCGATTCCTTTCGATTCCATTCCATTCCATTCCATTCCATTGAATTCCGTTCCATTGAATTCCATTCCTTTCCGTTCCGTTCCGTTCCGTTCTGTTCCATTCTACTCGGGTTGATTCCATTCTATTCCTTTACATTCCATTCGATTCCATTCGATTCCATTCCATTCCATTCCATTTGAATTCCATTGCATTCCATTCCATTCCATTCCATTCCATTCCATCGAATTCCATTCCATTCGATTCCATTCCATTCCATTCCATTCCATTCCATTCCATTCTACTCGGGTTGATTCCATTCTATTCCATTCCATTCCATTCGATTCCATTCGATTCCATTCGATTCCATTCGATTCCATTCCATTCCATTCCATTCAATTGAATTCCATTCCATTCCATTCCATTCCATTCCATTCCATTCCATTGAATTCCATGGAATTCCATTCCATTGAATTCCATTCCATTCCATTGAATTCCATTCCATTCCATTCCATTCCATTCCGTTCCATTCCATTCCGATTCATTCCATTCCATTCCTTTCCATTCCATTCCGTTCCGTTCCATTCCTTTCCATTCCATTCCATTCCATTGAATTCCGTTCCATTGCATTGAATTCCGTTCCATTCCATTCCATTCCTTTCCGTTCCGTTCCATTCCGTTCCGTTCCGTTCCGTTCCGTTCTACTCGGGTTGATTCCATTCTATTCCATTCCATTCCATTCGATTCCATTCTATTCCATTCGATTCCATTCGATTCAATTCGATTACATTCCATTCCATTCCATTCCATTCCATTCCATTCCATTCCATTCCATTCCATTCCATTGAATTCCATTCCATTCCATTCCATTCCATTCCATTCCGTTCTACTCGGGTTGATTCCATTCTATTCCATTCCGTTCCGTTCCGTTCCGTTCCGTTCCTTTCCGTTCCATTCCATTCCACTCGGGTTGGTTCCATTCTATTCCATTCCATTGCATTCGATTCCATTCGATTCCATTCGATTCCATTCGATTCCATTCGATTCCATTCGATTCCATTCGATTCCATTCCATTCCATTGAATTCCGTTCCATTCCATTCCATTCCATTGAATTCCGTTCCATTCCATTCAATTCCATTCCATTCCATTCCATTCCATTTGAATTCCATTCCATTCCATTCCATTCCATTCCATTCCGTTCCATTCCATTCCATTCCTTTCCATTCCATTCCGTTCCGTTCCATTCCTTTCCATTCCGTTCCATTCCATTGAATTCCGTTCCATTGCATTGAATTCCGTTCCATTCCATTCCATTCCTTTCCGTTCCGTTCCATTCCGTTCCGTTCCGTCCCGTTCTACTCGGGTTGATTCCATTCTATTCCATTCCATTCCATTCGATTCCATTCTATTCCATTCGATTCCATTCGATTCAATTCGATTCCATTCGATTCCATTCCATTCCATTCCATTCCATTCCATTCCATTCCATTGAATTCCATTCCATTCCATTCCATTCCATTCCATTCCATTCCATTCCATTCCATTGAATTCCATTCCATTCCATTCCATTCCATTGAATTCTGTTCCATTCAATTCCATTCCATTCCATTCCGTTCTACTCGGGTTGATTCCATTCTATTCCATTCCGTTCCGTTCCGTTCCGTTCCGTTCCTTTCCGTTCCATTCCATTCCACTCGGGTTGGTTCCATTCTATTCCATTCCATTGCATTCGATTCCATTCGATTCCATTCGATTCCATTCGATTCCATTCGATTCCATTCGATTCCATTCGATTCCATTCCATTCCATTGAATTCCGTTCCATTCCATTCCATTCCATTGAATACCGTTCCATTCCATTCAATTCCATTCCATTCCATTCCATTCCATTTGAATTCCATTCCATTCCATTCCGTTCCATTCCATTCCATTCCATTCCATTCCATTCCATTCCATTCCATTCTACTCGGGTTGATTCCATTCTATTCCATTCCATTGCATTCGATTCCATTCGATTCCATTCGATTCCATTCGATTCCATTCCATTCCATTCCATTCCATTGAAGTCCGTTCCATTCCATTCCATTCCACTCCATTCCATTCCATTGAATTCCATACCATTGAATTCCATTCCATTCCATTCCATTCCATTGAATTCCGTTCCATTCCATTGAATTCCATTCCATTCCATTCCATTCCATTCCATTCCATTCCATTAAATTCGATTCCATTCGATTCGATTCGATTCTATTCCATTCCATTCCATTCCATTCCATTCCATTCCATTTGATTCCATTCCATTCCATTCCATTCCATTTCACTCCATTCCGTTCCGTTCCGTTCCGTTCCGTTCCGTTCTGTTCCGTTCTACTCGGGTCCGTTCCGTTCCATTCCATTCCATTCCATTCCATTCCATTGCATTCCGTTCTACTCGGGTTGATTCCATTCCATTCCATTCCATTCCATTCCATTCCGTTCTACTCGGGTTGATTCCATTCCATTCAATTCCATTCCATTCCTTTCCATTCCATTCCATTCCATTCCATTCCATTCCATTCCATTCCATTCGATTCCATTCCATTCCATTCCATTCCATTCCATTCCATTCCATTCCATTCCACTCTATTCCACTGAATTCCATTCCATTCCATTCCATTCCATTCCATTCCATTCCATTCCATTCCATTCCATTCCATTCCATTACGTTCTACTCGGGTTGATTCCATTCCATTCCATTCCATTCCATTCCATTCCATTCCATTCCATTCCATTCCATTCCATTCCATTCCATTCGATTCCATTCGATTCGATTCGATTCCATTCCATTCCATTCCATTCCATTCCATTCCATTCCATTCGATTCCATTCCATTCCATTTCACTCCATTCCGTTCCGTTCCGTTCCGTTCCGTTCCGTTCTGTTCCGTTCTACTCGGGTTCGTTCCATTCCATTCCATTCCATTCCATTCCATTCCGTTCTACTCGGGTTTATCATTCCATTCCATTCCGTTGCGTTCCGTTCCTTTCCGTTCCATTCCATTCCATTCCATTCCATTCCATTCCATTCGGTTCCATTCGATTCCATTCCATTCCATTTCACTCCGTTCCGTTCCGTTCCGTTCCATTCCGTTCAGTTCCGTTCTATTCGGGTTCGTTCCATTCCGTTCCATTCCATTCCATTCCGTTCTACTCGGGTTGATTCCATTCTATTCCAATCCATTCCATTCTACTCCATTCGATTCCATTCGATTCCATTCGATTCCATTCCATTCCATTGAATTCCATTCCATTCCATTCCATTCCAGTGAATTCCGTTCCATTCGATTCAATTCCATTCCATTCCATTCCATTCCATTCCATTTGAATTCCATTCCATTCCATTCCATTCCATTCCATTCCATTCCATTCCATTCCATTCCATTCTACTCGGGTTGATTCCATTCTATTACATTCCATTCCATTCGATTCCATTCGATTCCATTCGATTCCATTCGATTCCATTCCATTCCATTCCATTCAATTGAATTCCATTCCATTCCATTCCATTCCATTCCATTCCATTCCATTCCATTGCATTCCATTGAATTCCATTCCATTCCATTCCATTCCATTCCATTCCATTGAATTCCGTTCCATTCCATTCCATTCCATTCCATTCCATTGAATTCCATTACATTGAATTCCATTCCATTCCATTCCATTCCATGGAATTCCATTCCATTCAGTTCCGTTCCATTCCGTTCCGTTCCGTACCGTTCCATTCCATTCCATTCCATTCCATTGAATTCCGTTCCATTCCATTGAATTCCATTCCATTCCGTTCCATTCCATTGAATTCCGTTCCGTTCCGTTCCGTTCCGTTCCATTCCGTTCCATTCCGTTCCATTCCGTTCTACTCGGGTTGATTCCATTCTATTCCATTCCATTCCAATCGATTCCATTCCATTCAATTCCATTCCATTCCATTCCATTCCGTTCTACTCGGGTTCATTCCATTCCAATCCTTTCCGTTCCGTTCCGTTCCATTCCACTCGGGTTGATTCCATTCTATTCCATTCCATTCCATTCCATTCCATTCCATTCCATTCCATTCCATTCGATTCCATTTGATTCCATTCGATTCCATTCCATTCCATAGAATTCCATTCCATTCCATTCCATTCCATTGAATTCCGTTCCATTCCATTCCATTTGAATTCCATTCCGTTCCATTCCATTCCATTCCATTCCATTCCATACCATTCCATTCCATTCCATTCCATTGAATTCCATTCCATTCCATTGAATTCCATTCCATTCCATTCCATTCCATTGAATTCCATTCCATTCCATTCCATTCGATTCCATTCCATTCCATGGAATCCCATTCCATTCCATTCCATTCCATTCCATTCCATTCCATTCCATTCCATTGAATTCCATTCCTTTCCATTCCATTCCATTGAATTCCGTTCAATTCCATTCCATTCCATTCCATTCCATTCCATTCCATTCGAATTCCATTCCATTCCATTCCATTCCATTCCATTCCATTCCATTCCATTCTACTCGGGTTGATTCCTTTCTATTCCATTCCATTCCATTCGATTCCATTCGATTCCTTTCGATTCCATTCCATTCCATTCCATTCCATTGAATTCCGTTCCATTGAATTCCATTCCTTTCCGTTCCGTTCCGTTCCGTTCTGTTCCATTCTACTCGGGTTGATTCCATTCTATTCCTTTACATTCCATTCGATTCCATTCGATTCCATTCCATTCCATTCCATTTGAATTCCATTGCATTCCATTCCATTCCATTCCATTCCATTCCATCGAATTCCATTCCATTCGATTCCATTCCATTCCATTCCATTCCATTCCATTCCATTCCATTCTACTCGGGTTGATTCCATTCTATTCCATTCCATTCCATTCGATTCCATTCGATTCCATTCGATTCCATTCGATTCCATTCCATTCCATTCCATTCAATTGAATTCCATTCCATTCCATTCCATTCCATTCCATTCCATTCCATTCCGTTCTGCTCGGGTTGATTCCATTCTATTCCATTCCATTCCATTCGATTCCATTCGATTCCATTCGATTCCATTCCATTCCATTCCATTCCATTCCATTCAATTGAATTCCATTCCATTCCATTCCATTCCATTCCATTCCATTGAATTCCATTGAATTCCATTCCATTGAATTCCATTCCATTCCATTGAATTCCATTCCATTCCATTCCATTCCATTCCATTCCATTCCATTCCGTTCCATTCCATTCCATTCCTTTCCATTCCATTCCGTTCCGTTCCATTCCTTTCCATTCCGTTCCATTCCATTGAATTCCGTTCCATTGCATTGAATTCCGTTCCATTCCATCCCATTCCTTTCCGTTCCGTTCCGTTCCATTCCGTTCCGTTCCGTTCCGTTCCGTTCTACTCGGGTTGATTCCATTCTATTCCATTCCATTCCATTCGATTCCATTCTATTCCATTCGATTCCATTCGATTCAATTCGATTCCACTCCATTCCATTCCATTCCATTCCATTCCATTCCATTCCATTCCATTCCATTCCATTCCATTGAATTCCATTCCATTCCATTCCATTCCATTCCATTCCGTTCTACTCGGGTTGATTCCATTCTATTCCATTCCGTTCCGTTCCGTTCCGTTCCGTTCCTTTCCGTTCCATTCCATTCCACTCGGGTTGGTTCCATTCTATTCCATTCCATTGCATTCGATTCCATTCGATTCCATTCGATTCCATTCGATTCCATTCGATTCCATTCGATTCCATTCCATTCCATTGAATTCCGTTCCATTCCATTCCATTCCATTGAATTCCGTTCCATTCCATTCAATTCCATTCCATTCCATTTGAATTCCATTCCATTCCATTCCATTCCATTCCATTCCGTTCCATTCCATTCCATTCCTTTCCATTCCATTCCGTTCCATTCCATTCCTTTCCATTCCGTTCCATTCCATTGAATTCCGTTCCATTGCATTGAATTCCGTTCCATTCCATTCCATTCCTTTCCGTTCCGTTCCATTCCGTTCCGTTCCGTCCCGTTCTACTCGGGTTGATTCCATTCTATTCCATTCCATTCCATTCGATTCCATTCTATTCCATTCGATTCCATTCGATTCCATTCGATTCCATTCCATTCCATTCCATTCCATTGAAGTCCGTTCCATTCCATTCCATTCCACTCCATTCCATTCCATTGAATTCCATACCATTGAATTCCATTCCATTCCATTCCATTCCATTGAATTCCATTCCAGTCCGTTCCGTTCCGTTCCGTTCCGTTCCGTTCCGTTCCATTCCATTCCATTCCATTCCATGGAATTCCATTCCATTCCATTCCATTCCATTCCGTTCCATTCCATTCCGTTCCATTCCATTCCATTCCATTCCATTCCGTTCCGTTCCATTCCGTTCCATTCCGTTCCATTCCATTGAATTCCGTTCCATTGCATTGAATTCCGTTCCATTCCTTTCCATTCCTTTCAGTTCCGTTCCGTTCCGTTCCGTTCCGTTCCGTTCTACTCGGGTTGATTCCATTCTATTCCATTCCATTCCATTCGATTCCATTCTGTTCCATTCGATTCCATTCGATTCAATTCGATTCCATTCCATTCCATTCCATTCCATTCCATTCCATTGAATTCCATTCCATTCCATTCCATTCCATTGAATTCCATTCCATTCCATTGAATTCCATTCCATTCCATTCCATTCGATTCCATTCCATTCCATTCCATTCCTTTCATTCCATTCCATTCCATTGAATTCCATTCCATTGAATTCCATTCCATTCCATTGAATTCCATTCCAATCCATTCCATTCCATTGAATTCCGTTCCATTCCATTCCATTCCGTTCCATTCCATTTGAATTCCATTCCATTCCATTCCATTCCATTCCATTCTACTCGGGTTGATTCCATTCTATTCCATTCCATTCCATTCGATTCCATTCGATTCCATTCGATTCCATTCCATTCCATTCAATTCCATTGAATTCCATCCCATTCCATTCCATTCCATCCCATTCCATTGAATTCCATTCCATTCCATTCCATTCCATGGAATTCCATTCCATTCCATTGAATTCCATTCCATTCCATTCCGTTCCATTCCATTATGTTCCATTCCATTCCATTCCATTCCATTCAATTCCATTCCGTTCCGTTCCATTCCGTTCTATTCCGTTCCATTCCATTGAATTCCGATCCATTGCATTGAATTCCTTTCCATTCCATTCCATTCCTTTCAGTTCCGCTCCGTTCCGTTCTACTCGGGTTGATTCCATTCTATTCCATTCCATTCCATTCGATTCCATTCGATTCCATTCGATTCCATTCGATTCCATTCGATTCCATTCCATTCCATTCCATTCCATTCCATTCCCTTCCATTCCATTGAATTCCTTTCCATTCCATTGAATTCCATTCCATTCCATTCCATTCGATTCCATTCGATTCCATTGAATTCCATTCCATTCCATTCCTTTCCATTCCATTCCATTCCATTCCATTCCATTCCATTGAATTCCATTGAATTCCATTCCAATGAATTCCATTCCATTCCATTCCATTCCATTCCATTCCATTCCATTCCATTGAATTAATTTCCATTCCATTCCATTCCATTCCATTCTATTCCATCGAATTCCATTCCATTCCATTCCATTCCATTCCATTCCATTCCATTCCATTGAATTCCGTTCCATTCCATTGAATTCCATTCCATTTCGTTCCATTCCATTGAATTCTGTTCCGTTCCGTTCCATTCCGTTCCGTTCCATTCCGTTCCATTCCGCTCCTTTCCGTTCTACTCGGGTTGAATCCATTCTATTCCATTCCATTCCATTCGATTCCATTCGATTCCATTCGAATCCATTCGATTCCATTCGATTCCATTCGATTCCTTTCCATTCCATTGAATTCCATTCCATTCCATTCCATTCCATTGAATTCCGTTCCATTCGATTCAATTCCATTCCATTCCATTCCTTTCCGTTCCGTTCCGTTCCGTTCCGTTCCGTTCCGTTCTACTCGGGTTGTTTCCATTCTATTCCATTCCATTCCATTCGATTCCATTCTATTCCATTCGATTCCATTCGATTCAATTCGATTCAATTCCATTCCATTCCATTCCATTCCATTCCATTGAATTCCATTTCATTCCATTCCGTTCCATTCCATTCCGTTCCATTCCATTCCATTCCATTCCATTCCATTCCATTACATTCCCTTCCATTCCGTTCCATTCCGTTCCATTCCATTGAATTCCGATCCATTGCATTGAATTCCGTTCCATTCCATTCCATTCCTTTCCGTTCCGTTCCGTTCCGTTCCGTTCCGTTCTACTCGGATTGATTCCATTCTATTCCATTCCATTCCATTCGATTCCATTCGATTCCATTCGATTCCATTCGACTCCATTCCATTCCATTCCATTCCATTCCATTCCATTCCATTCCATTCCATAGAACTCCATTCCATTCCATTCCATTCCATTCCATTCCATTCCATTCCATTGAATTCCATTCCATTCCATTCCATTCCATTGAATTCTGTTCCATTCCATTCCATTCCATTCCATTCCGTTCTACTCGGGTTGATTCCATTCTATTCCATTCCGTTCCGTTCCGTTCCGTTCCGTTCCGTTCCATTCCACTCGGGTTGATTCCATTCTATTCCATTCCATTCCATTCCATTCCATTCCATTCCATTCGATTCCATTCGATTCCATTCGATTCCATTCGATTCCATTCCATTCCATTGAATTCCATTCCATTCCATTCCATTCCATTGAATTCCGTTCCATTCCATTCAATTACATTCCTTTCCATTCCATTCCATTCCATTTGAATTCCATTCCATTCCATTCCATTCCATTCCATTCCATTCCATTCCATTCCATTCCATTCCATTCTACTCGGGTTGATTCCATTCTATTACATTCCATTCCATTCGATTCCATTCGATTCCATTCGATTCCATTCGATTCCATTCCATTCCATTCCATTCAATTGAATTCCATTCCATTCCATTAAATTCCATTCCATTCCATTGAATTCCATTCCATTCCATTCCATTCCATTCCATTCCATGGAATTCCATTCCATTCCATTCCATTCCATTCCGTTCCATTCCATTCCGTTCCATTCCATTCCATTCCATTCCATTCCGTTCCGTTCCATTCCGTTCCATTCCGTTCCATTCCATTGAATTCCGTTCCATTGCATTGAATTCCGTTCCATTCCATTCCATTCCTTTCAGTTCCGTTCCGTTCCATTCCGTTCCGTTCCGTTCTACTCGGGTTGATTCCATTCTATTCCATTCCATTCCATTCGATTCCATTCTATTCCATTCGATTCCATTCAATTCAATTCGATTCCATTCCATTCCATTCCATTCCATTCCATTGAATTCCATTCCATTCCATTCCATTCCATTGAATTCCATTCCATTCCATTGAATTCCATTCCATTCCATTCCATTCGATTCCATTCCATTCCATTCCATTCCTTTCCATTCCATTCCATTCCATTGAATTCCATTCCATTGAATTCCATTCCATTCCATTGAATTCCATTCCAATCCATTCCATTCCATTGAATTCCGTTCCATTCCATTCCATTCCGTTCCATTCCATTTGAATTCCATTCCATTCCATTCCATTCCATTCCATTCTACTCGGGTTGATTCCATTCAATTCCATTCCATTCCATTCGATTCCATTCGATTCCATTCGATTCCATTCCATTCCATTCAATTCCATTGAATTCCATCCCATTCCATTCCATTCCATCCCATTCCATTGAATTCCATTCCATTCCATTCCATTCCATGGAATTCCATTCCATTCCATTGAATTCCATTCCATTCCATTCCGTTCCATTCCATTATGTTCCATTCCATTCCATTCCATTCCATTCAATTCCATTCCGTTCCGTTCCATTCCGTTCTATTCCGTTCCATTCCATTGAATTCCGATCCATTGCATTGAATTCCTTTCCATTCCATTCCATTCCTTTCAGTTCCGCTCCGTTCCCTTCTACTCGGGTTGATTCCATTCTATTCCATTCCATTCCATTCGATTCCATTCGATTCCATTCGATTCCATTCGATTCCATTCGATTCCATTCCATTCCATTCCATTCCATTCCATTCCCTTCCATTCCATTGAATTCCTTTCCATTCCATTGAATTCCATTCCATTCCATTCCATTCGATTCCATTCGATTCCATTGAATTCCATTCCATTCCATTCCTTTCCATTCCATTCCATTCCATTCCATTCCATTCCATTGAATTCCATTGAATTCCATTCCAATGAATTCCATTCCATTCCATTCCATTCCATTCCATTCCATTCCATTCCATTGAATTAATTTCCATTCCATTCCATTCCATTCCATTCTATTCCATCGAATTCCATTCCATTCCATTCCATTCCATTCCATTCCATTGAATTCCGTTCCATTCCATTGAATTCCATTCCATTTCGTTCCATTCCATTGAATTCTGTTCCGTTCCGTTCCATTCCGTTCCGTTCCATTCCGTTCCATTCCGTTCCTTTCCGTTCTACTCGGGTTGAATCCATTCTATTCCATTCCATTCCATTCGATTCCATTCGATTCCATTCGAATCCATTCGATTCCATTCGATTCCATTCGATTCCTTTCCATTCCATTGAATTCCATTCCATTCCATTCCATTCCATTGAATTCCGTTCCATTCGATTCAATTCCATTCCATTCCATTCCTTTCCGTTCCGTTCCGTTCTGTTCCGTTCCGTTCCGTTCTACTCGGGTTGTTTCCATTCTATTCCATTCCATTCCATTCGATTCCATTCTATTCCATTCGATTCCATTCGATTCAATTCGATTCAATTCCATTCCATTCCATTCCATTCCATTCCATTGAATTCCATTTCATTCCATTCCGTTCCATTCCATTCCGTTCCATTCCATTCCATTCCATTCCATTCCATTCCATTACATTCCCTTCCATTCCGTTCCATTCCGTTCCATTCCATTGAATTCCGATCCATTGCATTGAATTCCGTTCCATTCCATTCCATTCCTTTCCGTTCCGTTCCGTTCCGTTCCGTTCCGTTCTACTCGGATTGATTCCATTCTATTCCATTCCATTCCATTCGATTCCATTCGATTCCATTCGATTCCATTCGACTCCATTCCATTCCATTCCATTCCATTCCATTCCATTCCATTCCATTCCATTGAACTCCATTCCATTCCATTCCATTCCATTCCATTCCATTCCATTCCATTCCATAGAATTCCATTCCATTCGATTCCATTCCATTGAATTCTGTTCCATTCCATTCCATTCCATTCCATTCCGTTCTACTCGGGTTGATTCCATTCTATTCCATTCCGTTCCGTTCCGTTCCGTTCCGTTCCGTTCCATTCCACTCGGGTTGATTCCATTCTATTCCATTCCATTCCATTCCATTCCATTCCATTCCATTCGATTCCATTCGATTCCATTCGATTCCATTCGATTCCATTCCATTCCATTGAATTCCATTCCATTCCATTCCATTCCATTGAATTCCGTTCCATTCCATTCAATTACATTCCTTTCCATTCCATTCCATTCCATTTGAATTCCATTCCATTCCATTCCATTCCATTCCATTCCATTCCATTCCATTCCATTCTACTCGGGTTGATTCCATTCTATTACATTCCATTCCATTCGATTCCATTCGATTCCATTCGATTCCATTCGATTCCATTCCATTCCATTCCATTCAATTGAATTCCATTCCATTCCATTCCATTCCATTCCATTCCATTGAATTCCATTCCATTCCATTCCATTCCATTCCATTCCATTGAATTCCATTCCATTCCATTCCATTCCATTCCATTCCATTCCATTCCATTGAATTCCGTTCCATTCCATTCCATTCCATTCCATTCCATTCCATTGAATTCCATTACATTGAATTCCATTCCATTCCATTCCATTCCATGGAATTCCATTCCATTCCGTTCCGTTCCATTCCGTTCCGTTCCGTACCGTTCCATTCCATTCCATTCCATTCCATTGAATTCCGTTCCATTCCATTGAATTCCATTCCATTCCGTTCCATTCCATTGAATTCCGTTCCGTTCCGTTCCGTTCCGTTCCGTTCCGTTCCGTTCCATTCCGTTCCATTCCGTTCTACTCGGGTTGATTCCATTCTATTCCATTCTATTCCACTCGATTCCATTCCATTCGATTCCATTCCATTCCATTCCATTCCGTTCTACTCGGGTTCATTCCATTCCATTCCTTTCCGTTCCGTTCCGTTCCGTTCTACTCGGGTTGATTCCATTCTATTCCATTCCATTCCATTCGATTCCATTCTATTCCATTCGATTCCATTCTATTCAATTCGATTCCATTCCATTCCATTCCATTCCATTCCATTCCATTCCATTGAATTCCATTCCATTCCATTCCGTTCCATTCCATTCCGTTCCATTCCATTCCATTCCATTCCATTCCATTCCATTCCATTCCGTTCTACTCGGGTTGATTCCATTCTATTCCATTCCGTTCCGTTCCGTTCCGTTCCGTTCCATTCCACTCGGGTTGATTCCATTCTATTCCATTCCATTCCATTCCATTCCATTCGATTCCATTCGATTCCATTCGATTCCATTCGATTCCATTCGATTCCATTCCATTCCATTGAATTCCATTCCATTCCATTCCATTCCATTGAATTCCGTTCCATTCCATTCAATTCCATTCCATTCCATTCCATTCCATTCCATTTGAATTCCATTCCATTCCATTCCATTCCATTCCATTCCATTCCATTCCATTCCATTCCATTCCATTCCATTCCATTCCATTCCATTCTACTCGGGTTGATTCCATTCTATTCCATTCGATTCCATTCGATTCCATTCGATTCCATTCGATTCCATTCCATTCCATTCCATTCAATTGAATTCCATTCCATTCCATTGAATTCCATTCCATTCCATTGAATTCCATTCCATTCCATTCCATTCCATTCCATTCCATTCCATTCCATTGAATTCCGTTCCATTCCATTCCATTCCATTCCATTCCATTCCATTGAATTCCATTACATTGAATTCCATTCCATTCCATTCCATTCCATGGAATTCCATTCCATTCCGTTCGGTTCCATTCCGTTCCGTTCCGTACCGTTCCATTCCATTCCATTCCATTCCATTGAATTCCGTTCCATTCCATTGAATTCCATTCCATTCCGTTCCATTCCATTGAATTCCGTTCCGTTCCGTTCCGTTCCGTTCCGTTCTATTCCGTTCCATTCCGTTCCATTCCGTTCTACTCGGGTTGATTCCATTCTATTCCATTCCATTCCACTCGATTCCATTCCATTCGATTCCATTCCATTCCATTCCATTCCGTTCTACTCGGGTTCATTCCATTCCATTCCTTTCCGTTCCGTTCCGTTCCGTTCTACTCGGGTTGATTCCATTCTATTCCATTCCATTCCATTCCATTCCATTCTATTCCATTCGATTCCATTCTATTCAATTCGCTTCCATTCCATTCCATTCCATTCCATTCCATTCCATTCCATTGAATTCCATTCCATTCCATTCCGTTCCATTCCATTCCGTTCCATTCCATTCCATTCCATTCCATTCCATTCCATTACGTTCCGTTCCATTCCGTTCCATTCCATTGAATTCCGATCCATTGCATTGAATTCCGTTCCATTCCATTCCATTCCTTTCCGTTCCGTTCCGTTCCGTTCCGTTCCGTTCCGTTCTACTCGGGTTGATTCCATTCTATTCCATTCCATTCCATTCGATTCCAATCTATTCCATTCGATTCCATTCGATTCAATTCAATTCCATTCCATTCCATTCCATTCCATTCCATTGAATTCCATTCCATTCCATTCCGTTCCATTCCATTCCGTTCCATTCCATTACGTTCCTTTCCATTCCGTTCCATTCCGTTCCATTCCATTGAATTCCGATCCATTGCATTGAATTCCGTTCCATTCCATTCTATTCCTTTCCGTTCCGTTCCGTTCCGTTCCATTCCGTTCTACTCGGATTGATTCCATTCTATTCCATTCCATTCCATTCGATTCCATTCGATTCCATTCCATTCCATTCCATTCCATTCCATTCCATTCCATTCCATTCCATTGAACTCCATTCCATTCCATTCCATTCCATTCCATTCCATTCCATTGAATTCCATTCCATTCCATTCCATTCCATTGAATTCTGTTCCATTCAATTCCATTCCATTCCATTCCGTTCTACTCGGGTTGATTCCATTCTATTCCATTCCGTTCCGTTCCGTTCCGTTCCGTTGCTTTCCGTTCCATTCCATTCCACTCGGGTTGGTTCCATTCTATTCCATTCCATTGCATTCGATTCCATTCGATTCCATTCGATTCCATTCGATTCCATTCGATTCCATTCGATTCCATTCGATTCCATTCCATTCCATTGAATTCCGTTCCATTCCATTCCATTCCATTGAATTCCGTTCCATTCCATTCAATTCCATTCCATTCCATTCCATTCCTTTTGAATTCCATTCCATTCCATTCCGTTCCATTCCATTCCATTCCATTCCATTCCATTCTACTCGGGTTGATTCCATTCTATTCCATTCCATTCCATTCGATTCCATTCGATTCCATTCGATTCCATTCGATTCCATTCCATTCCATTCCATTCCATTCCATTCCATTGAATTCCATTCCATTGAATTCCATTCCATTCCATTGAATTCCATTCCATTCCATTCCATTCCATTGAAGTCCGTTCCATTCCATTCCATTCCATTCCATTCCATTCCATTGAATTCCATACCATTGAATTCCATTCCATTCCATTCCATTCCATTGAATTCCATTCCAGTCCGTTCAGTTCCGTTCCGTTCCGTTCCGTTCCGTTCCATTCCATTCCATTCCATTCCATGGAATTCCATTCCATTCCATTCCATTCCATGGAATTCCATTCCATTCCATTCCATTCCATTCCGTTCCATTCCATTCCGTTCCATTCCATTCCATTCCGTTCCGTTCCATTCCGTTCCATTCCGTTCCATTCCATTGAATTCCGTTCCATTGCATTGAATTCCGTTCCATTCCATTCCATTGCTTTCCGTTCCGTTCCGTTCCGTTCCGTTCTACTCGGGTTGATTCCATTCTATTCCATTCCATTCCATTCCATTCCATTCCATTCTATTCCATTCGATTCCATTCGATTCAATTCGATTCCATTCCATTCCATTCCATTCCATTCCATTCCATTGAATTCCATTCCATTCCATTCCATTGAATTCCATTCCATTCCATTCCATTGAATTCCATTCCATTCCATTGAATTCCATTCCATTCCATTCCATTCGATTCCATTCCATTCCATTGAATTCCATTCCATTCCATTCCATTCCATTCCATTCCATTCCATTGAATTCCATTCCATTGAATTCCATTCCATTCCAATGAATTCCATTCCAATCCATTCCATTCCATTGAATTCCGTTCCATTCCATTCCATTCCGTTCCATTCCATTTGAATTCCATTCCATTCCATTCCATTCCATTCCATTCTACTCGGGTTGATTCCATTCTATTCCATTCCATTCCATTCCATTCCATTCGATTCCATTCGATTCCATTCCATTCCATTCAATTCATTGAATTCCATTCCATTCCATTCCATTCCATCCCATTCCATTGAATTCCATTCCATTCCATTCCATTCCATGGAATTCCATTCCATTCCATTGACTTCCATTCCATTCCATTCCGTTCCATTCCATTATGTTCCATTCCATTCCATTCCATTCCATTCAATTCCATTGACTTCCATTCCGTTCCATTCCGTTCCATTCCATTATGTTCCATTCCATTCCATTCCATTCCATTCAATTCCATTCCGTTCCGTTCCATTCCGTTCCATTCCGTTCCATTCCATTGAATTCTGATCCATTGCATTGAATTCCTTTCCATTCCATTCCATTCCTTTCCGTTCCGTTCCGTTCCCTTCTACTCGGGTTGATTCCATTCTATTCCATTCCATTCCATTCGATTCCATTCTATTCCATTCGATTCCATTCTATTCAATTCGATTCCATTCCATTCCATTCCATTCCATTCCATTCCATTCCATTGAATTCCATTCCATTCCATTCCGTTCCATTCCATTCCGTTCCATTCCATTCCATTCCATTCCATTCCATTCCATTCCATTCCGTTCTACTCGGGTTGATTCCATTCTATTCCATTCCGTTCCGTTCCGTTCCGTTCCGTTCCGTTCCATTCCACTCGGGTTGATTCCATTCTATTCCATTCCATTCCATTCCATTCCATTCCATTCCATTCCATTCCATTCGATTCCATTCGATTCCATTCGATTCCATTCGATTCCATTCCATTCCATTGAATTCCATTCCATTCCATTCCATTCCATTGAATTCAGTTCCATTCCATTCAATTCCATTCCATTCCATTCCATTCCATTCCATTTGAATTCCATTCCATTCCATTCCATTCCATTCCATTCCATTCCATTCCATTCCATTCCATTCCATTCCATTCTACTCGGGTTGATTCCATTCTATTACATTCCATTCCATTCGATTCCATTCGATTCCATTCGATTCCATTCGATTCCATTCCACTCCATTCCATTCAATTGAATTCCATTACATTCCATTCCATTCCATTCCATTCCATTGAATTCCATTCCATTCCATTCCATTCCATTCCATTCCATTCCATTCCATTGAATTCCGTTCCATTCCATTCCATTCCATTCCATTCCATTCCATTCCATTGAATTCCATTACATTGAATTCCATTCCATTCCATTCCATTCCATGGAATTCCATTCCATTCCGTTCGGTTCCATTCCGTTCCGTTCCGTACCGTTCCATTCCATTCCATTCCATTCCATTGAATTCCGTTCCATTCCATTGAATTCCATTCCATTCCGTTCCATTCCATTGAATTCCGTTCCGTTCCGTTCCGTTCCGTTCCGTTCCATTCCGTTCCATTCCGTTCCATTCCGTTCTACTCGGGTTGATTCCATTCTATTCCATTCCATTCCACTCGATTCCATTCCATTCGATTCCATTCCATTCCATTCCATTCCGTTCTACTCGGGTTCATTCCATTCCATTCCTTTCCGTTCCGTTCCGTTCCGTTCTACTCGGGTTGATTCCATTCTATTCCATTCCATTCCATTCGATTCCATTCTATTCCATTCGATTCCATTCTATTCAATTCGATTCCATTCCATTCCATTCCATTCCATTCCATTCCATTCCATTCCATTGAATTCCATTCCATTCCATTCCGTTCCATTCCATTCCGTTCCATTCCATTCCATTCCATTCCATTCCATTCCATTCCATTACGTTCCGTTCCATTCCGTTCCATTCCATTGAATTCCGATCCATTGCATTGAATTCCGTTCCATTCCATTCCATTCCTTTCCGTTCCGTTCCGTTCCGTTCCGTTCCGTTCCGTTCTACTCGGGTTGATTCCATTCTATTCCATTCCATTCCATTCGATTCCAATCTATTCCATTCGATTCCATTCGATTCAATTCGATTCCATTCCATTCCATTCCATTCCATTCCATTGAATTCCATTCCATTCCATTCCGTTCCATTCCATTCCGTTCCATTCCATTACGTTCCGTTCCATTCCTTTCCATTCCGTTCCATTCCATTGAATTCCGATCCATTGCATTGAATTCCGTTCCATTCCATTCCATTCCTTTCCGTTCCGTTCCGTTCCGTTCCATTCCGTTCTACTCGGATTGATTCCATTCTATTCCATTCCATTCCATTCGATTCCATTCGATTCCATTCCATTCCATTCCATTCCATTCCATTCCATTCCATTCCATTCCATTCCATTGAACTCCATTCCATTCCATTCCATTCCATTCCATTCCATTCCATTCCATTGAATTCCATTCCATTGCATTCCATTCCATTGAATTCTGTTCCATTCAATTCCATTCCATTCCATTCCGTTCTACTCGGGTTGATTCCATTCTATTCCATTCCGTTCCGTTCCGTTCCGTTCCGTTCCTTTCCGTTCCATTCCATTCCACTCGGGTTGGTTCCATTCTATTCCATTCCATTGCATTCGATTCCATTCGATTCCATTCGATTCCATTCGATTCCATTCCATTCCATTGAATTCCGTTCCATTCCATTCCATTCCATTGAATTCCGTTCCATTCCATTCCATTCCATTCCATTCCATTCCATTCCATTTGAATTCCATTCCATTCCATTCCGTTCCATTCCATTCCATTCCATTCCATTCCATTCTACTCGGGATGATTCCATTCTATTCCATTCCATTCCATTCGATTCCATTCGATTCCATTCGATTCCATTCGATTCCATTCCATTCCATTCCATTCCATTCCATTGAATTCCATTCCATTGAATTCCATTCCATTCCATTGAATTCCATTCCATTCCATTCCATTCCATTGAAGTCCGTTCCATTCCATTCCATTCCATTCCATTCCATTCCATTGAATTCCATACCATTGAATTCCATTCCATTCCATTCCATTCCATTGAATTCCATTCCTGTCCGTTCCGTTCCGTTCCGTTCCGTTCCGTTCCATTCCATTCCATTCCATTCCATGGAATTCCATTCCATTCCATTCCATTCCATGCCGTTCCATTCCATTCCGTTCCATTCCATTCCATTCCATTCCATTCCGTTCCGTTCCATTCCGTTCCATTCCGTTCCATTCCATTGAATTCCGTTCCATTGCATTGAATTCCGTTCCATTCCATTCCATTCCTTTCCGTTCCGTTCCGTTCCGTTCCGTTCCGTTCCGTTCTACTAGGGTTGATTCCATTCTATTCCATTCCATTCCATTCGATTCCATTCTATTCCATTCGATTCCATTCGATTCAATTCGATTCCATTCCATTCCATTCCATTCCATTCCATTCCATTGAATTCCATTCCATTCCATTCCATTGAATTCCATTCCATTCCATTCCATTGAATTCCATTCCATTCCATTGAATTCCATTCCATTCCATTCCATTCGATTCCATTCCATTCCATTGAATTCCATTCCATTCCATTCCATTCCATTCCATTCCATTCCATTGAATTCCATTCCATTGAATTCCATTCCATTCCATTGAATTCCATTCCAATCCATTCCATTCCATTGAATTCCGTTCCATTCCATTCCATTCCGTTCCATTCCATTTGAATTCCATTCCATTCCATTCCATTCCATTCCATTCCATTCTACTCGGGTTGATTCCATTCTATTCCATTCCATTCCATTCCATTCCATTCGATTCCATTCGATTCCATTCCATTCCATTCAATTCCATTGAATTCCATTCCATTCCATTCCATTCCATCCCATTCCATTGAATTCCATTCCATTCCATTCCATTCCATGGAATTCCATTCCATTCCATTGACTTCCATTCCATTCCATTCCGTTCCATTCCATTATGTTCCATTCCATTCCATTCCATTCCATTCAATTCCATTCCGTTCCGTTCCATTCCGTTCCATTCCGTTCCATTCCATTGAATTCTGATCCATTGCATTGAATTCCTTTCCATTCCATTCCATTCCTTTCCGTTCCGTTCCGTTCCCTTCTACTCGGGTTGATTCCATTCTATTCCATTCCATTCCATTCGATTCCATTCGATTCCATTCGATTCCATTCGATTCCATTCCATTCCATTCCATTCCTTTCCGTTCCGTTCCGTTCCGTTCCATTCCGTTCTACTCGGATTGATTCCATTCTATTCCATTCCATTCCATTCGATTCCATTCGATTCCATTCCATTCCATTCCATTCCATTCCATTCCATTCCATTCCATTCCATTCCATTGAACTCCATTCCATTCCATTCCATTCCATTCCATTCCATTCCATTCCATTGAATTCCATTCCATTGCATTCCATTCCATTGAATTCTGTTCCATTCAATTCCATTCCATTCCATTCCGTTCTACTCGGGTTGATTCCATTCTATTCCATTCCGTTCCGTTCCGTTCCGTTCCGTTCCTTTCCGTTCCATTCCATTCCACTCGGGTTGGTTCCATTCTATTCCATTCCATTGCATTCGATTCCATTCGATTCCATTCGATTCCATTCGATTCCATTCCATTCCATTGAATTCCGTTCCATTCCATTCCATTCCATTGAATTCCGTTCCATTCCATTCCATTCCATTCCATTCCATTCCATTCCATTTGAATTCCATTCCATTCCATTCCGTTCCATTCCATTCCATTCCATTCCATTCCATTCTACTCGGGATGATTCCATTCTATTCCATTCCATTCCATTCGATTCCATTCGATTCCATTCGATTCCATTCGATTCCATTCCATTCCATTCCATTCCATTCCATTGAATTCCATTCCATTGAATTCCATTCCATTCCATTGAATTCCATTCCATTCCATTCCATTCCATTGAAGTCCGTTCCATTCCATTCCATTCCATTCCATTCCATTCCATTCCATTGAATTCCATACCATTGAATTCCATTCCATTCCATTCCATTCCATTGAATTCCATTCCTGTCCGTTCCGTTCCGTTCCGTTCCGTTCCGTTCCATTCCATTCCATTCCATTCCATGGAATTCCATTCCATTCCATTCCATTCCATGCCGTTCCATTCCATTCCGTTCCATTCCATTCCATTCCATTCCATTCCGTTCCGTTCCATTCCGTTCCATTCCGTTCCATTCCATTGAATTCCGTTCCATTGCATTGAATTCCGTTCCATTCCATTCCATTCCTTTCCGTTCCGTTCCGTTCCGTTCCGTTCCGTTCCGTTCTACTAGGGTTGATTCCATTCTATTCCATTCCATTCCATTCGATTCCATTCTATTCCATTCGATTCCATTCGATTCAATTCGATTCCATTCCATTCCATTCCATTCCATTCCATTCCATTGAATTCCATTCCATTCCATTCCATTGAATTCCATTCCATTCCATTCCATTGAATTCCATTCCATTCCATTCCATTCCATTCCATTGAATTCCATTCCATTCCATTCCATTGAATTCCATTCCATTCCATTCCATTCCATTCCATTCCATTCCATTGAATTCCATTCCATTGAATTCCATTCCATTCCATTGAATTCCATTCCAATCCATTCCATTCCATTGAATTCCGTTCCATTCCATTCCATTCCGTTCCATTCCATTTGAATTCCATTCCATTCCATTCCATTCCATTCCATTCTACTCGGGTTGATTCCATTCTATTCCATTCCATTCCATTCCATTCCATTCGATTCCATTCGATTCCATTCCATTCCATTCAATTCCATTGAATTCCATTCCATTCCATTCCATTCCATCCCATTCCATTGAATTCCATTCCATTCCATTCCATTCCATGGAATTCCATTCCATTCCATTGACTTCCATTCCATTCCATTCCGTTCCATTCCATTATGTTCCATTCCATTCCATTCCATTCCATTCAATTCCATTCCGTTCCGTTCCATTCCGTTCCATTCCGTTCCATTCCATTGAATTCTGATCCATTGCATTGAATTCCTTTCCATTCCATTCCATTCCTTTCCGTTCCGTTCCGTTCCCTTCTACTCGGGTTGATTCCATTCTATTCCATTCCATTCCATTCGATTCCATTCGATTCCATTCGATTCCATTCGATTCCATTCCATTCCATTCCATTCCATTCCATTCCATTCCATTGAATTCCTTTCCATTCCATTCCTTTCCATTCCATTCCATTCCATTCCATTCCATTCCATTCCATTGAATTCCATTGAATTCCATTCCAATGAATTCCATTCCATTCCATTCCATTCCATTCCATTCCATTCCATTGAATTAATTTCCATTCCATTCCATTCCATTCCATTCCATTCCATTCTATTCCATCGAATTCCATTCCATTCCATTCCATTCCATTCCATTCCATTCCATTCCATTCCATTCCATTCCATTCTACTCGGGTTGATTCCATTCTATTTCATTCCATTCCATTCGATTCCATTCGATTCCATTCCATTCCATTCCATTCCATTCGATTCCATTGAATTCCATTCCATTCCATTCCTTTCCATTCCATTGAATTCCATTCCATTCCATTCCATTCCATTCCATTCGATTCCATTGAATTCCATTCCATTCCATTCCTTTCCATTCCATTCCATTCCATTCCATTCCATTCCATTCCATTGAATTCCATTGAATTCCATTCCAATGAATTCCATTCCATTCCATTCCATTCCATTCCATTCCATTCCATTGAATTAATTTCCATTCCATTCCATTCCATTCCATTCCATTCCATTCTATTCCATCGAATTCCATTCCATTCCATTCCATTCCATTCCATTCCATTCCATTCCATTCCATTCCATTCCATTCCATTCTACTCGGGTTGATTCCATTCTATTTCATTCCATTCCATTCGATTCCATTCGATTCCATTCCATTCCATTCCATTCCATTCCATTCAATTGAATTCCATTCCATTCCATTCCATTCCATTCCATTCCATTCCGTTCCATTCCATTCCATCGAATTCCATTCCATTCCATTCCATTCCATTCCATTCCATTCCATTCCATTGAATTCCATTCCATTCCGTTCCGTTCCGTTCCGTTCCGCTCCGTTTCGTTCCGTTCCGTTCCGTTCCATTCCATTCCATTCCATTCCATTGAATTCCGTTCCATTCCATTGAATTCCATTCCATTTCGTTCCATTCCATTGAATTCTGTTCCGTTCCGTTCCATTCCGTTCCGTTCCATTCCATTCCATTCCGTTCCTTTCCGTTCTACTCGGGTTGATTCCATTCTATTCCATTCCATTCCATTCGATTCCATTCGATTCCATTCGAATCCATTCGATTCCATTCGATTCCATTCGATTCCATTCCATTCCATTGAATTCCATTCCATTCCATTCCATTCCATTGAATTCCGTTCCATTCCATTCAATTCCATTCCATTCCATTCCTTTCCGTTCCGTTCTGTTCCGTTCCGTTCCGTTCCGTTCTACTCGGGTTGTTTCCATTCTATTCCATTCCATTCCATTCGATTCCATTCTATTCCATTCGATTCCATTCGATTCAATTCGATTCCATTCCATTCCATTCCATTCCATTCCATTCCATTCCATTGAATTCCATTCCATTCCATTACATTCCCTTCCATTCCGTTCCATTCCATTCCATTCCATTCCATTCCATTACATTACATTCCCTTCCATTCCGTTCCATTCCGTTCCATTCCATTGAATTCCGATCCATTGCATGGAATTCCGTTCCATTCCATTCCATTCCTTTCCGTTCCGTTCCGTTCCGTTCGGTTCCGTTATACTCGGATTGATTCCATTCTATTCCATTCCATTCCATTCGATTCCATTCGATTCCATTCGATTCCATTCGACTCCATTCCATTCCATTCCATTCCATTCCATTCCATTCCATTCCATTCCATTCCATTCCATTGAACTCCATTCCATTCCATTCAATTCCATTCCATTCCATTCCATTGAATTCCATTCCATTCCATTCCATTCCATTGAATTCTGTTCCATTCCATTCCATTCCATTCCATTCCGTTCTACTCGGGTTGATTCCATTCTATTCCATTCCGTTCCGTTCCGTTCCGTTCCGTTCCGTTCCATTCCACTCGGGTTGATTCCATTCTATTCTATTCCATTCCATTCCATTACACTCGATTCCATTAGATTCCATTCGATTCCATTCGATTCCATTCGATTCCATTCCATTCCATTGAATTCCATTCCATTCCATTGAATTCCGTTCCATTCCATTCAATTCCATTCCATTCCATTCCATTCCATTCCATTTGAATTCCATTCCATTCCATTCCATTCCATTCCATTCCATTCCATTCCATTCCATTCCATTCCATTCTACTCGGGTTGATGCCATTCTATTACATTCCATTCCATTCCATTCCATTCCATTCCATTGAATTCCATTACATTGAATTCCATTCCATTCCATTCCATTCCATGGAATTCCATTCCATTCCATTCCGTTCCATTCCGTTCCGTTCCGTACCGTTCCATTCCATTCCATTCCATTCCATTGAATTCCGTTCCATTCCATTCAATTCCATTCCATTCCATTCCTTTCCGTTCCGTTCCGTTCCGTTCCGTTCCGTTCCGTTCTACTCGGGTTGTTTCCATTCTATTCCATTCCATTCCATTCGATTCCATTCTATTCCATTCGATTCCATTCGATTCAATTCGATTCCATTCCATTCCATTCCATTCCATTCCATTCCATTCCATTGAATTCCATTCCATTCCATTCCGTTCCATTCCATTCCGTTCCATTCCATTCCATTCCATTCCATTCCATTACATTACATTCCCTTCCATTCCGTTCCATTCCGTTCCATTCCACTGAATTCCGATCCATTGCATGGAATTCCGTTCCATTCCATTCCATTCCTTTCCGTTCCGTTCCGTTCCGTTCGGTTCCGTTCTACTCGGATTGATTCTATTCTATTCCATTCCATTCCATTCGATTCCATTCGATTCCATTCGATTCCATTCGACTCCATTCCATTCCATTCCATTCCATTCCATTCCATTCCATTCCATTCCATTCCATTCCATTGAACTCCATTCCATTCCATTCAATTCCATTCCATTCCATTCCATTGAATTCCATTCCATTCCATTCCATTCCATTGAATTCTGTTCCATTCCATTCCATTCCATTCCATTCCGTTCTACTCGGGTTGATTCCATTCTATTCCATTCCGTTCCGTTCCGTTCCGTTCCGTTCCGTTCCATTCCACTCGGGTTGATTCCATTCTATTCCATTCCATTCCATTCCATTCCACTCGATTCCATTAGATTCCATTCGATTCCATTCGATTCCATTCGATTCCATTCCATTCCATTGAATTCCATTCCATTCCATTCCATTCCATTGAATTCCGTTCCATTCCATTCCATTCCATTCCATTCCATTCCATTCCATTCCATTTGAATTCCATTCCATTCCATTCCATTCCATTCCATTCCATTCCATTCCATTCCATTCCATTCTACTCGGGTTGATTCCATTCTATTACATTCCATTCCATTCGATTCCATTCGATTCCAATCGATTCCATTCGATTCCATTCCATTCCATTCCATTCAATTGAATTCCATTCCATTCCATTCCATTCCATTCCATTCCATTCCATTCCATTCCATTGAATCCCATTCCATTCCATTCCATTCCATTCCATTCCATTCCATTCCATTCCATTCCATTCCATTGAATTCCGTTCCATTCCATTCCATTCCATTCCATTCCATTCCATTGAATTCCATTACATTGAATTCCATTCCATTCCATTCCATTCCATGGAATTCCATTCCATTCCGTTCCGTTCCATTCCGTTCCGTTCCGTACCGTTCCATTCCATTCCATTCCATTCCATTGAATTCCGTTCCATTCCATTGAATTCCATTCCATTCCGTTCCATTCCATTGAATTCCGTTCCGTTCCGTTCCGTTCCGTTCCGTTCCATTCCGTTCCATTCCGTTCCATTCCGTTCTACTCGGGTTGATTCCATTCTATTCCATTCCATTCCACTCGATTCCATTCCATTCGATTCCATTCCATTCCATTCCATTCCGTTCTACTCGGGTTCATTCCATTCCATTCCTTTCCGTTCCGTTCCGTTCCGTTCTACTCGGGTTGATTCCATTCTATTCCATTCCATTCCATTCGATTCCATTCTATTCCATTCGATTCCATTCTATTCAATTCGATTCCATTCCATTCCATTCCATTCCATTCCATTCCATTGAATTCCATTCCATTCCATTCCGTTCCATTCCATTCCGTTCCATTCCATTCCATTCCATTCCATTCCATTCCATTGAATTCCATTCCATTCCATTCCATTCCATTGAATTCTGTTCCATTCAATTCCATTCCATTCCATTCCGTTCTACTCGGGTTGATTCCATTCTATTCCATTCCGTTCCGTTCCGTTCCGTTCCGTTCCTTTCCGTTCCATTCCATTCCACTCGGGTTGGTTCCATTCTATTCCATTCCATTGCATTCGATTCCATTCGATTCCATTCGATTCCATTCGATTCCATTCGATTCCATTCGATTCCATTCGATTCCATTCCATTCCATTGAATTCCGTTCCATTCCATTCCATTCCATTGAATTCCGTTCCATTCCATTCCATTCCATTCCATTCCATTCCATTCCATTCCATTCCATTTGAATTCCATTCCATTCCATTCCGTTCCATTCCATTCCATTCCATTCCATTCCATTCTACTCGGGTTGATTCCATTCTATTCCATTCCATTCCATTCGATTCCATTCGATTCCATTCGATTCCATTCGATTCCATTCCATTCCATTCCATTCCATTCCACTGAATTCCATACCATTGAATTCCATTCCATTCCATTCCATTCCATCGAATTCCATTCCAGTCCGTTCCATTCCGTTCCGTTCCGTTCCGTTCCGTTCCATTCCATTCCATTCCATTCCATGGAATTCCATTCCATTCCATTCCATTCCATTCCGTTCCATTCCATTCCGTTCCATTCCATTCCATTCCATTCCATTCCGTTCCGTTCCATTCCGTTCCATTCCGTTCCATTCCATTGAATTCCGTTCCATTGCATTGAATTCCGTTCCATTCCATTCCATTCCTTTCCGTTCCGTTCCGTTCCGTTCCGTTCCGTTCCGTTCTACTTGGGTTGATTCCATTCTATTCCATTCCATTCCATTCGATTCCATTCTATTCCATTCGATTCCATTCGATTCAATTCAATTCCATTCCATTCCATTCCATTCCATTCCATTCCATTGAATTCCATTCCATTCCATTCCATTGAATTCCATTCCATTCCATTCCATTGAATTCCATTCCATTCCATTGAATTCCATTCCATTCCATTCCATTCGATTCCATTCCATTCCATTGAATTCCATTCCATTCCATTCCATTCCATTCCATTCCATTGAATTCCATTCCATTGAATTCCATTCCATTCCATTGAATTCCATTCCAATCCATTCCATTCCATTGAATTCCGTTCCATTCCATTCCATTCCGTTCCATTCCATTTGAATTCCATTCCATTCCATTCCATTCCATTCCATTCTACTCGGGTTGATTCCATTCTATTCCATTCCATTCCATTCCATTCCATTCGATTCCATTCGATTCCATTCCATTCCATTCAATTCCATTGAATTCCATTCCATTCCATTCCATTCCATCCCATTCCATTGAATTCCATTCCATTCCATTCCATTCCATGCAATTCCATTCCATTCCATTGACTTCCATTCCATTCCATTCCGTTCCATTCCATTATGTTCCATTCCATTCCATTCCATTCCATTCCATTCAATTCCATTGACTTCCATTCCATTCCTTTCCGTTCCATTCCATTATGTTCCATTCCATTCCATTCCATTCCATTCCATTCCATTCCGTTCCGTTCCATTCCGTTCCATTCCGTTCCATTCCATTGAATTCTGATCCATTGCATTGAATTCCTTTCCATTCCTTTCCATTCCTTTCCGTTCCGTTCCGTTCCCTTCTACTCGGGTTGATTCCATTCTATTCCATTCCATTCCATTCGATTCCATTCGATTCCATTCGATTCCATTCGATTCCATTCCATTCCATTCCATTCCATTCCATTCCATTGAATTCCTTTCCATTCCATTGAATTCCATTCCATTCCATTCCATTCGATTCCATTCGATTCCATTGAATTCCATTCCATTCCATTCCATTCCATTCCATTCCATTGAATTCCATTGAATTCCATTCCAATGAATTCCATTCCATTCCATTCCATTCAATTCCATTCCATTCCATTGAATTAATTTCCATTCCATTCCATTCCATTCCATTCCATTCTATTCCATCGAATTCCATTCCATTCCATTCCATTCCATTCCATTCCATTCCATTCCATTCCATTCTACTCGGGTTGATTCCATTCTATTCCATTCCATTCCATTCGATTCCATTCGATTCCAATCCATTCCATTCCATTCCATTCCATTCAATTGAATTCCATTCCATTCCATTCCATTCCATTCCATTCCATTCCATTCCGTTCCATTCCATTCCATCGAATTCCATTCCATTCCATTCCATTCCATTCCATTAAATTCCATTCCATTCCGTTCCGTTCCGTTCCGTTCCGTTTCGTTCTGTTCCGTTCCGTTCCATTCCATTCCATTCCATTCCATTCCATTGAATTCCGTTCCATTCCATTGAATTCTGTTCCGTTCCGTTCCATTCCGTTCCGTTCCATTCCGTTCCATCCCGTTCCTTTCCGTTCTACTCGGGTTGATTCCATTCTATTCCATTCCATTCCATTCGATTCCATTCGATTCCATTCGAATCCATTCGATTCCATTCGATTCCATTCGATTCCATTCCATTCCATTGAATTCCATTCCATTCCATTCCATTCCATTGAATTCCGTTCCATTCCATTCAATTCCATTCCATTCCATTCCTTTCCGTTCCGTTCCGTTCCGTTCCGTTCCGTTCTACTCGGGTTGATTCCATTCTATTCCATTCCATTCCATTCGATTCCATTCGATTCCATTCGATTCCATTCGATTCCATTCCATTCCATTCCATTCCATTCCATTCCATTGAATTCCTTTCCATTCCATTGAATTCCATTCCATTCCATTCCATTCGATTCCATTCGATTCCATTGAATTCCATTCCATTCCATTCCATTCCATTCCATTCCATTGAATTCCATTGAATTCCATTCCAATGAATTCCATTCCATTCCATTCCATTCAATTCCATTCCATTCCATTGAATTAATTTCCATTCCATTCCATTCCATTCCATTCCATTCTATTCCATCGAATTCCATTCCATTCCATTCCATTCCATTCCATTCCATTCCATTCCATTCCATTCTACTCGGGTTGATTCCATTCTATTCCATTCCATTCCATTCGATTCCATTCGATTCCAATCCATTCCATTCCATTCCATTCCATTCAATTGAATTCCATTCCATTCCATTCCATTCCATTCCATTCCATTCCATTCCGTTCCATTCCATTCCATCGAATTCCATTCCATTCCATTCCATTCCATTCCATTAAATTCCATTCCATTCCGTTCCGTTCCGTTCCGTTCCGTTTCGTTCTGTTCCGTTCCGTTCCATTCCATTCCATTCCATTCCATTCCATTGAATTCCGTTCCATTCCATTGAATTCTGTTCCGTTCCGTTCCATTCCGTTCCGTTCCATTCCGTTCCATCCCGTTCCTTTCCGTTCTACTCGGGTTGATTCCATTCTATTCCATTCCATTCCATTCGATTCCATTCGATTCCATTCGAATCCATTCGATTCCATTCGATTCCATTCGATTCCATTCCATTCCATTGAATTCCATTCCATTCCATTCCATTCCATTGAATTCCGTTCCATTCCATTCAATTCCATTCCATTCCATTCCTTTCCGTTCCGTTCCGTTCCGTTCCGTTCCGTTCTACTCGGGTTGTTTCCATTCTATTCCATTCCATTCCATTCGATTCCATTCTATTCCATTCGATTCCATTCGATTCAATTCGATTCCATTCCATTCCATTCCATTCCATTCCATTCCATTCCATTCCATTGAATTCCATTCCGTTCCATTCCGTTCCATTCCATTGAATTCCGATCCATTGCATTGAATTCCGTTCCATTCCATTCCATTCCTTTCCGTTCTGTTCAGTTCCGTTCCGTTCCGTTCTACTCGGATTGATTCCATTCTATTCCATTCCATTCCATTCGATTCCATTCGATTCCATTCGATTCCATTCGACTCCATTCCATTCCATTCCATTCCATTCCATTCCATTCCATTCCATTCCATTGAACTCCATTCCATTCCATTCCATTCCATTCCCTTCCATTCCATTGAATTCCATTCCATTCCATTCCATTCCATTGAATTCTGTTCCATTCCATTCCATTCCATTCCATTCCATTCCGTTCTACTCCGGTTGATTCCATTCTATTCCATTCCGTTCCGTTCCGTTCCGTTCCGTTCCGTTCCATTCCACTCGGGTTGATTCCATTCTATTCCATTCCATTCCATTCCATTCCATTCGATTCCATTCGATTCCATTCGATTCCATTCGATTCCATTCGATTCCATTCCATTCCATTGAATTCCATTCCATTCCATTCCATTGAATTCCGTTCCATTCCATTCAATTCCATTCCATTCCATTCCATTCCATTCCATTTGAATTCCATTCCATTCCATTCCATTCCATTCCATTCCATTCCATTCCATTCCATTCTACTCGGGTTGATTCCATTCTATTACATTCCATTCCATTCGATTCCATTCGATTCCATTCGATTCCATTCGATTCCATTCCATTCCATTCCATTCAATTGAATTCCATTCCATTCCATTCCATTCCATTCCATTCCATTGAATTCCATTCCATTCCATTCCATTCCATTCCATTCCATTCCATTCCATTCCATTCCATTCCATTGAATTCCGTTCCATTCCATTCCATTCCATTCCATTCCATTCCATTGAATTCCATTACATTGAATTCCATTCCATTCCATTCCATTCCATGGAATTCCATTCCATTCCGTTCCGTTCCATTCCGTTCCGTTCCGTACCGTTCCATTCCATTCCATTCCATTCCATTGAATTCCGTTCCATTCCATTGAATTCCATTCCATTCCGTGCCATTCCATTGAATTCCGTTCCGTTCCGTTCCGTTCTGTTCCGTTCCATTCCGTTCCATTCCGTTCCATTCCGTTCTACTCGGGTTGATTCCATTCTATTCCATTCCATTCCACTCGATTCCATTCCATTCGATTCCATTCCATTCCATTCCATTCCGTTCTACTCGGGTTCATTCCATTCCATTCCTTTCCGTTCCGTTCCGTTCCGTTCTACTCGGGTTGATTCCATTCTATTCCATTCGATTCCATTCGATTCCAATCCATTCCATTCCATTCCATTCAATTGAATTCCATTCCATTCCATTCCATTCCATTCCATTCCATTCCATTCCGTTCCATTCCATTCCATCGAATTCCATTCCATTCCATTCCATTCCATTCCATTAAATTCCATTCCATTCCGTTCCGTTCCGTTCCGTTCCGTTTCGTTCTGTTCCGTTCCGTTCCATTCCATTGAATTCCGATCCATTGCATTGAATTCCGTTCCATTCCATTCCATTCCTTTCCGTTCCGTTCCATTCCGTTCCGTTCCGTTCTACTCGGGTTGATTCCATTCTATTCCATTCCATTCCATTCGATTCCAATGTATTCCATTCGATTCCATTCGATTCAATTCGATTCCATTCCATTCCATTCCATTCCATTCCATTGAATTCCATTCCATTCCATTCCGTTCCATTCCATTCCGTTCCATTCCATTACGTTCCGTTCCATTCCGTTCCATTCCGTTCCATTCCATTGAATACCGATCCATTGCATTGAATTCCGTTCCATTCCATTCCATTCCTTTCCGTTCCGTTCCGTTCCGTTCCATTCCGTTCTACTCGGATTGATTCCATTCTATTCCATTCCATTCCATTCGATTCCATTCGATTCCATCCGATTCCATTCCATTCCATTCCATTCCATTCCATTCCATGGAACTCCATTCCATTCCATTCCATTCCATTCCATTCCATTCCATTGAATTCCATTCCATTCCATTCCATTCCATTGAAATCTGTTCCATTCAATTCCATTCCATTCCATTCCGTTCTACTCGGGTTGATTCCATTCTATTCCATTCCGTTCCGTTCCGTTCCGTTCCGTTCCTTTCCGTTCCATTCCATTCCACTCGGGTTGGTTCCATTCTATTCCATTCCATTGCATTCGATTCCATTCGATTCCATTCGATTCCATTCGATTCCATTCGATTCCATTCGATTCCATTCCATTCCATTGAATTCCGTTCCATTCCATTCCATTCCATTCCATTCCATTCCATTCCGTTCCATTCCATTCCATCGAATTCCATTCCATTATATTCCATTCCATTCCATTAACTTCCATTCCATTCCGTTCCGTTCCGTTCCATTCCGTTCCGTTTCGTTCTGTTCCGTTCCGTTCCATTCCATTCCATTCCATTCCATTCCATTGAATTCCGTTCCATTCCATTGAATTCCATTCCATTTCGTTCCATTCCATTGAATTCTGTTCCGTTCCGTTCCATTCCGTTCCGTTCCATTCCGTTCCATTCCGTTCTTTCCGTTCTACTCGGGTTGATTCCATTCTATTCCATTCCATTCCATTCGATTCCATTCGATTCCATTCGAATCCATTCGATTCCATTCGATTCCATTCGATTCCATTCCATTCCATTGAATTCCATTCCATTCCATTCCATTCCATTGAATTCCGTTCCATTCCATTCAATTCCATTCCATTCCATTCCTTTCCGTTCCGTTCCGTTCCGTTCCATTCCGTTCTACTCGGGTTGATTCCATTCTATTCCATTCCATTCCATTCGATTCCATTCTATTCCATTCGATTCCATTCTATTCAATTCGATTCCATTCCATTCCATTCCATTCCATTCCATTCCATTCCATTCCATTGAATTCCATTCCATTCCATTCCGTTCCATTCCATTCCGTTCCATTCCATTCCATTCCATTCCATTCCATTCCATTACGTTCCGTTCCATTCCGTTCCATTCCATTGAATTCCGATCCATTGCATTGAATTCCGTTCCATTCCATTCCATTCCTTTCCGTTCCGTTCCGTTCCGTTCCGTTCCGTTCTACTCGGGTTGATTCCATTCTATTCCATTCCATTCCATTCGATTCCAATCTATTCCATTCGATTCCATTCGATTCAATTCGATTCCATTCCATTCCATTCCATTCCATTCCATTGAATTCCATTCCATTCCATTCCGTTCCATTCCATTCCGTTCCATTCCATTACGTTCCGTTCCATTCCGTTCCATTCCGTTCCATTCCATTGAATTCCGATCCATTGCATTGAATTCCGTTCCATTCCATTCCATTCCTTTCCGTTCCGTTCCGTTCCGTTCCATTCCGTTCTACTCGGATTGATTCCATTCTATTCCATTCCATTCCATTCGATTACATTCGATTCCATTCGATTCCATTCCATTCCATTCCATTCCATTCCATTCCATTCCATTGAATTCCTTTCCATTCCATTGAATTCCATTCCATTCCATTCCATTCGATTCCATTCGATTCCATTGAATTCCATTCCATTCCATTCCTTTCCATTCCATTCCATTCCATTCCATTCCATTCCATTGAATTCCATTGAATTCCATTCCAATGAATTCCATTCCATTCCATTCCATTCCATTCCATTCCATTCCATTCCATAGAATTAATTTCCATTCCATTCCATTCCATTCCATTCCATTCCATTCCATTCTATTCCATCGAATTCCATTCCATTCCATTCCATTCCATTCCATTCCATTCCATTCCATTCCATTCTACTCGGGTTGATTCCATTCTATTCCATTCCATTCCATTCGATTCCATTCGATTCCATTCCATTCCATTCCATTCCATTCCATTCAATTGAATTCCATTCCATTCCATTCCATTCCATTCCATTCCATTCCATTCCGTTCCATTCCATTCCATCGAATTCCATTCCATTCCATTCCTTTCCATTCCATTGAATTCCATTCCATTCCGTTCCGTTCCGTTCCGTTCCGCTCCGTTTCGTTCCGTTCCGTTCCGTTCCATTCCATTCCATTCCATTCCATTGAATTCCGTTCCATTCCATTGAATTCCATTCCATTTCGTTCCATTCCATTTAATTCTGTTCCGTTCCATTCCGTTCCGTTCCGTTTCGTTCCGTTCCGTTCCGTTCCATTCCATTCCATTCCATTCCATTGAATTCCATTCCATTCCATTCCATTCCATTGAATTCCATTCCATTCCATTCCATTCGATTCCATTCCATTCCATGGAATTCCATTCCATTCCATTCCATTCCATTCCATTCCATTCCATTCCATTCCATTCCATTGAATTCCATTGAATTCCATTCCATTCCATTGAATTCCATTCCTTTCCATTCCATTCCATTGAATTCCGTTCAATTCCATTCCATTCCATTCCATTCCATTCCATTCCATTCGAATTCCATTCCATTCCATTCCATTCCATTCCATTCCATTCCATTCCATTCCATTGCATTCCATTCTACTCGGGTTGATTCCTTTCTATTCCATTCCATTCCATTCGATTCCATTCGATTCCTTTCGATTCCATTCCATTCCATTCCATTCCATTGAATTCCGTTCCATTGAATTCCATTCCTTTCCGTTCCGTTCCGTTCCGTTCTGTTCCATTCTACTCGGGTTGATTCCATTCTATTCCTTTACATTCCATTCGATTCCATTCGATTCCATTCCATTCCATTCCATTTGAATTCCATTGCATTCCATTCCATTCCATTCCATTCCATTCCATTCCATCGAATTCCATTCCATTCGATTCCATTCCATTCCATTCCATTCCATTCCATTCCATTCTACTCGGGTTGATTCCATTCTATTCCATTCCATTCCATTCGATTCCATTCGATTCCATTCGATTCCATTCGATTCCATTCCATTCCATTCCATTCAATTGAATTCCATTCCATTCCATTCCATTCCATTCCATTCCATTCCATTCCATTGAATTCCATTGAATTCCATTCCATTGAATTCCATTCCATTCCATTGAATTCCATTCCATTCCATTCCATTCCATTCCATTCCGTTCCATTCCATTCCGTTCCATTCCATTCCATTCCTTTCCATTCCATTCCGTTCCGTTCCATTCCTTTCCATTCCGTTCCATTCCATTGAATTCCGTTCCATTGCATTGAATTCCGTTCCATTCCATTCCATTCCTTTCCGTTCCGTTCCATTCCGTTCCGTTCCGTTCCGTTCCGTTCTACTCGGGTTGATTCCATTCTATTCCATTCCATTCCATTCGATTCCATTCTATTCCATTCGATTCCATTCGATTCAATTCGATTCCATTCCATTCCATTCCATTCCATTCCATTCCATTCCATTCCATTCCATTGAATTCCATTCCATTCCATTCCATTCCATTCCATTCCGTTCTACTCGGGTTGATTCCATTCTATTCCATTCCGTTCCGTTCCGTTCCGTTCCGTTCCTTTCCGTTCCATTCCATTCCACTCGGGTTGGTTCCATTCTATTCCATTCCATTGCATTCGATTCCATTCGATTCCATTCGATTCCATTCGATTCCATTCGATTCCATTCGATTCCATTCGATTCCATTCCATTCCATTGAATTCCGTTCCATTCCATTCCATTCCATTGAATTCCGTTCCATTCCATTCAATTCCATTCCATTCCATTCCATTCCATTTGAATTCCATTCCATTCCATTCCATTCCATTCCATTCCGTTCCATTCCATTCCATTCCTTTCCATTCCATTCCGTTCCGTTCCATTCCTTTCCATTCCGTTCCATTCCATTGAATTCCGTTCCATTGCATTGAATTCCGTTCCATTCCATTCCATTCCTTTCCGTTCCGTTCCATTCCGTTCCGTTCCGTTCCGTTCTACTCGGGTTGATTCCATTCTATTCCATTCCATTCCATTCGATTCCATTCTATTCCATTCGATTCCATTCGATTCAATTCGATTCCATTCCATTCCATTCCATTCCATTCCATTCCATTCCATTCCATTGAATTCCATTCCATTCCATTCCATTCCATTCCATTCCATTCCATTCCATTCCATTCCATTGAATTCCATTCCATTCCATTCCATTCCATTGAATTCTGTTCCATTCAATTCCATTCCATTCCATTCCGTTCTACTCGGGTTGATTCCATTCTATTCCATTCCGTTCCGTTCCGTTCCGTTCCGTTCCTTTCCGTTCCATTCCATTCCACTCGGGTTGGTTCCATTCTATTCCATTCCATTGCATTCGATTCCATTCGATTCCATTCGATTCCATTCGATTCCATTCGATTCCATTCGATTCCATTCGATTCCATTCCATTCCATTGAATTCCGTTCCATTCCATTCCATTCCATTGAATTCCGTTCCATTCCATTCAATTCCATTCCATTCCATTCCATTCCATTTGAATTCCATTCCATTCCATTCCGTTCCATTCCATTCCATTCCATTCCATTCCATTCCATTCCATTCCATTCTACTCGGGTTGATTCCATTCTATTCCTTTACATTCCATTCGATTCCATTCGATTCCATTCCATTCCATTCCATTCCATTCCATGGAATTCCATTCCATTCCATTCCATTCCATTCCATTCCATTGAATTCCATTCCATTCCATTCCATTCGATTCCATTCCATTCCATGGAATCCCATTCCATTCCATTCCATTCCATTCCATTCCATTCCATTCCATTCCATTGAATTCCATTCCTTTCCATTCCATTCCATTGAATTCCGTTCAATTCCATTCCATTCCATTCCATTCCATTCCATTCCATTCGAATTCCATTCCATTCCATTCCATTCCATTCCATTCCATTCCATTCCATTCTACTCGGGTTGATTCCTTTCTATTCCATTCCATTCCATTCGATTCCATTCGATTCCTTTCGATTCCATTCCATTCCATTCCATTCCATTGAATTCCGTTCCATTGAATTCCATTCCTTTCCGTTCCGTTCCGTTCCGTTCTGTTCCATTCTACTCGGGTTGATTCCATTCTATTCCTTTACATTCCATTCGATTCCATTCGATTCCATTCCATTCCATTCCATTTGAATTCCATTGCATTCCATTCCATTCCATTCCATTCCATTCCATCGAATTCCATTCCATTCGATTCCATTCCATTCCATTCCATTCCATTCCATTCCATTCCATTCTACTCGGGTTGATTCCATTCTATTCCATTCCATTCCATTCGATTCCATTCGATTCCATTCGATTCCATTCGATTCCATTCCATTCCATTCCATTCAATTGAATTCCATTCCATTCCATTCCATTCCATTCCATTCCATTCCATTCCGTTCTGCTCGGGTTGATTCCATTCTATTCCATTCCATTCCATTCGATTCCATTCGATTCCATTCGATTCCATTCCATTCCATTCCATTCCATTCCATTCAATTGAATTCCATTCCATTCCATTCCATTCCATTCCATTCCATTGAATTCCATTGAATTCCATTCCATTGAATTCCATTCCATTCCATTGAATTCCATTCCATTCCATTCCATTCCATTCCATTCCATTCCATTCCGTTCCATTCCATTCCATTCCTTTCCATTCCATTCCGTTCCGTTCCATTCCTTTCCATTCCGTTCCATTCCATTGAATTCCGTTCCATTGCATTGAATTCCGTTCCATTCCATCCCATTCCTTTCCGTTCCGTTCCGTTCCATTCCGTTCCGTTCCGTTCCGTTCCGTTCTACTCGGGTTGATTCCATTCTATTCCATTCCATTCCATTCGATTCCATTCTATTCCATTCGATTCCATTCGATTCAATTCGATTCCACTCCATTCCATTCCATTCCATTCCATTCCATTCCATTCCATTCCATTCCATTCCATTCCATTCCATTGAATTCCATTCCATTCCATTCCATTCCATTCCATTCCGTTCTACTCGGGTTGATTCCATTCTATTCCATTCCGTTCCGTTCCGTTCCGTTCCGTTCCTTTCCGTTCCATTCCATTCCACTCGGGTTGGTTCCATTCTATTCCATTCCATTGCATTCGATTCCATTCGATTCCATTCGATTCCATTCGATTCCATTCGATTCCATTCGATTCCATTCCATTCCATTGAATTCCGTTCCATTCCATTCCATTCCATTGAATTCCGTTCCATTCCATTCAATTCCATTCCATTCCATTTGAATTCCATTCCATTCCATTCCATTCCATTCCATTCCGTTCCATTCCATTCCATTCCTTTCCATTCCATTCCGTTCCGTTCCATTCCTTTCCATTCCGTTCCATTCCATTGAATTCCGTTCCATTGCATTGAATTCCGTTCCATTCCATTCCATTCCTTTCCGTTCCGTTCCATTCCGTTCCGTTCCGTCCCGTTCTACTCGGGTTGATTCCATTCTATTCCATTCCATTCCATTCGATTCCATTCTATTCCATTCGATTCCATTCGATTCCATTCGATTCCATTCCATTCCATTCCATTCCATTGAAGTCCGTTCCATTCCATTCCATTCCACTCCATTCCATTCCATTGAATTCCATACCATTGAATTCCATTCCATTCCATTCCATTCCATTGAATTCCATTCCAGTCCGTTCCGTTCCGTTCCGTTCCGTTCCGTTCCGTTCCATTCCATTCCATTCCATTCCATGGAATTCCATTCCATTCCATTCCATTCCATTCCGTTCCATTCCATTCCGTTCCATTCCATTCCATTCCATTCCATTCCGTTCCGTTCCATTCCGTTCCATTCCGTTCCATTCCATTGAATTCCGTTCCATTGCATTGAATTCCGTTCCATTCCTTTCCATTCCTTTCAGTTCCGTTCCGTTCCGTTCCGTTCCGTTCCGTTCTACTCGGGTTGATTCCATTCTATTCCATTCCATTCCATTCGATTCCATTCTGTTCCATTCGATTCCATTCGATTCAATTCGATTCCATTCCATTCCATTCCATTCCATTCCATTCCATTGAATTCCATTCCATTCCATTCCATTCCATTGAATTCCATTCCATTCCATTGAATTCCATTCCATTCCATTCCATTCGATTCCATTCCATTCCATTCCATTCCTTTCATTCCATTCCATTCCATTGAATTCCATTCCATTGAATTCCATTCCATTCCATTGAATTCCATTCCAATCCATTCCATTCCATTGAATTCCGTTCCATTCCATTCCATTCCGTTCCATTCCATTTGAATTCCATTCCATTCCATTCCATTCCATTCCATTCTACTCGGGTTGATTCCATTCTATTCCATTCCATTCCATTCGATTCCATTCGATTCCATTCGATTCCATTCCATTCCATTCAATTCCATTGAATTCCATCCCATTCCATTCCATTCCATCCCATTCCATTGAATTCCATTCCATTCCATTCCATTCCATGGAATTCCATTCCATTCCATTGAATTCCATTCCATTCCATTCCGTTCCATTCCATTATGTTCCATTCCATTCCATTCCATTCCATTCAATTCCATTCCGTTCCGTTCCATTCCGTTCTATTCCGTTCCATTCCATTGAATTCCGATCCATTGCATTGAATTCCTTTCCATTCCATTCCATTCCTTTCAGTTCCGCTCCGTTCCGTTCTACTCGGGTTGATTCCATTCTATTCCATTCCATTCCATTCGATTCCATTCGATTCCATTCGATTCCATTCGATTCCATTCGATTCCATTCCATTCCATTCCATTCCATTCCATTCCCTTCCATTCCATTGAATTCCTTTCCATTCCATTGAATTCCATTCCATTCCATTCCATTCGATTCCATTCGATTCCATTGAATTCCATTCCATTCCATTCCTTTCCATTCCATTCCATTCCATTCCATTCCATTCCATTGAATTCCATTGAATTCCATTCCAATGAATTCCATTCCATTCCATTCCATTCCATTCCATTCCATTCCATTCCATTGAATTAATTTCCATTCCATTCCATTCCATTCCATTCTATTCCATCGAATTCCATTCCATTCCATTCCATTCCATTCCATTCCATTCCATTCCATTGAATTCCGTTCCATTCCATTGAATTCCATTCCATTTCGTTCCATTCCATTGAATTCTGTTCCGTTCCGTTCCATTCCGTTCCGTTCCATTCCGTTCCATTCCGCTCCTTTCCGTTCTACTCGGGTTGAATCCATTCTATTCCATTCCATTCCATTCGATTCCATTCGATTCCATTCGAATCCATTCGATTCCATTCGATTCCATTCGATTCCTTTCCATTCCATTGAATTCCATTCCATTCCATTCCATTCCATTGAATTCCGTTCCATTCGATTCAATTCCATTCCATTCCATTCCTTTCCGTTCCGTTCCGTTCCGTTCCGTTCCGTTCCGTTCTACTCGGGTTGTTTCCATTCTATTCCATTCCATTCCATTCGATTCCATTCTATTCCATTCGATTCCATTCGATTCAATTCGATTCAATTCCATTCCATTCCATTCCATTCCATTCCATTGAATTCCATTTCATTCCATTCCGTTCCATTCCATTCCGTTCCATTCCATTCCATTCCATTCCATTCCATTCCATTACATTCCCTTCCATTCCGTTCCATTCCGTTCCATTCCATTGAATTCCGATCCATTGCATTGAATTCCGTTCCATTCCATTCCATTCCTTTCCGTTCCGTTCCGTTCCGTTCCGTTCCGTTCTACTCGGATTGATTCCATTCTATTCCATTCCATTCCATTCGATTCCATTCGATTCCATTCGATTCCATTCGACTCCATTCCATTCCATTCCATTCCATTCCATTCCATTCCATTCCATTCCATAGAACTCCATTCCATTCCATTCCATTCCATTCCATTCCATTCCATTCCATTGAATTCCATTCCATTCCATTCCATTCCATTGAATTCTGTTCCATTCCATTCCATTCCATTCCATTCCGTTCTACTCGGGTTGATTCCATTCTATTCCATTCCGTTCCGTTCCGTTCCGTTCCGTTCCGTTCCATTCCACTCGGGTTGATTCCATTCTATTCCATTCCATTCCATTCCATTCCATTCCATTCCATTCGATTCCATTCGATTCCATTCGATTCCATTCGATTCCATTCCATTCCATTGAATTCCATTCCATTCCATTCCATTCCATTGAATTCCGTTCCATTCCATTCAATTACATTCCTTTCCATTCCATTCCATTCCATTTGAATTCCATTCCATTCCATTCCATTCCATTCCATTCCATTCCATTCCATTCCATTCCATTCCATTCTACTCGGGTTGATTCCATTCTATTACATTCCATTCCATTCGATTCCATTCGATTCCATTCGATTCCATTCGATTCCATTCCATTCCATTCCATTCAATTGAATTCCATTCCATTCCATTAAATTCCATTCCATTCCATTGAATTCCATTCCATTCCATTCCATTCCATTCCATTCCATGGAATTCCATTCCATTCCATTCCATTCCATTCCGTTCCATTCCATTCCGTTCCATTCCATTCCATTCCATTCCATTCCGTTCCGTTCCATTCCGTTCCATTCCGTTCCATTCCATTGAATTCCGTTCCATTGCATTGAATTCCGTTCCATTCCATTCCATTCCTTTCAGTTCCGTTCCGTTCCATTCCGTTCCGTTCCGTTCTACTCGGGTTGATTCCATTCTATTCCATTCCATTCCATTCGATTCCATTCTATTCCATTCGATTCCATTCAATTCAATTCGATTCCATTCCATTCCATTCCATTCCATTCCATTGAATTCCATTCCATTCCATTCCATTCCATTGAATTCCATTCCATTCCATTGAATTCCATTCCATTCCATTCCATTCGATTCCATTCCATTCCATTCCATTCCTTTCCATTCCATTCCATTCCATTGAATTCCATTCCATTGAATTCCGTTCAATTCCATTCCATTCCATTCCATTCCATTCCATTCCATTCGAATTCCATTCCATTCCATTCCATTCCATTCCATTCCATTCCATTCCATTCCATTCCATTCCATTCTACTCGGGTTGATTCCTTTCTATTCCATTCCATTCCATTCGATTCCATTCGATTCCTTTCGATTCCATTCCATTCCATTCCATTCCATTGAATTCCGTTCCATTGAATTCCATTCCTTTCCGTTCCGTTCCGTTCCGTTCTGTTCCATTCTACTCGGGTTGATTCCATTCTATTCCTTTACATTCCATTCGATTCCATTCGATTCCATTCCATTCCATTCCATTTGAATTCCATTGCATTCCATTCCATTCCATTCCATCGAATTCCATTCCATTCGATTCCATTCCATTCCATTCCATTCCATTCCATTCCATTCTACTCGGGTTGATTCCATTCTATTCCATTCCATTCCATTCGATTCCATTCGATTCCATTCGATTCCATTCGATTCCATTCCATTCCATTCCATTCAATTGAATTCCATTCCATTCCATTCCATTCCATTCCATTCCATTGAATTCCATTGAATTCCATTCCATTGAATTCCATTCCATTCCATTGAATTCCATTCCATTCCATTCCATTCCATTCCGTTCCATTCCATTCCGTTCCATTCCATTCCATTCCTTTCCATTCCATTCCGTTCCGTTCCATTCCTTTCCATTCCGTTCCATTCCATTGAATTCCGTTCCATTGCATTGAATTCCGTTCCATTCCATTCCATTCCTTTCCGTTCCGTTCCATTCCGTTCCGTTCCGTTCCGTTCCGTTCTACTCGGGTTGATTCCATTCTATTCCATTCCATTCCATTCGATTCCATTCTATTCCATTCGATTCCATTCGATTCAATTCGATTCCATTCCATTCCATTCCATTCCATTCCATTCCATTCCATTCCATTCCATTGAATTCCATTCCATTCCATTCCATTCCATTCCATTCCGTTCTACTCGGGTTGATTCCATTCTATTCCATTCCGTTCCGTTCCGTTCCGTTCCGTTCCTTTCCGTTCCATTCCATTCCACTCGGGTTGGTTCCATTCTATTCCATTCCATTGCATTCGATTCCATTCGATTCCATTCGATTCCATTCGATTCCATTCGATTCCATTCGATTCCATTCGATTCCATTCCATTCCATTGAATTCCGTTCCATTCCATTCCATTCCATTGAATTCCGTTCCATTCCATTCAATTCCATTCCATTCCATTCCATTCCATTCTACTCGGGTTGATTCCATTCTATTACATTCCATTCCATTCGATTCCATTCGATTCCATTCGATTCCATTCGATTCCATTCCATTCCATTCCATTCAATTGAATTCCATTCCATTCCATTCCATTCCATGGAATTCCATTCCATTCAGTTCCGTTCCATTCCGTTCCATTCCGTACCGTTCCATTCCATTCCATTCCATTCCATTGAATTCCGTTCCATTCCATTGAATTCCATTCCATTCCGTTCCATTCCATTGAATTCCGTTCCGTTCCGTTCCGTTCCGTTCCATTCCGTTCCATTCCGTTCCATTCCGTTCTACTCGGGTTGATTCCATTCTATTCCATTCCATTCCACTCGATTCCATTCCATTCGATTCCATTCCATTCCATTCCATTCCGTTCTACTCGGGTTCATTCCATTCCATTCCTTTCCGTTCCGTTCCGTTCCGTTCTACTCGGGTTGATTCCGTTCTATTCCATTCCATTCCATTCGATTCCATTCTATTCCATTCGATTCCATTCTATTCAATTCGATTCCATTCCATTCCATTCCATTCCATTCCATTCCATTCCATTGAATTCCATTCCATTCCATTCCGTTCCATTCCATTCCGTTCCATTCCATTCCATTCCATTCCATTCCATTCCATTCCATTACGTTCCGTTCCATTCCGTTCCATTCCATTGAATTCCGATCCATTGCATTGAATTCCGTTCCATTCCATTCCATTCCTTTCCGTTCCGTTCCGTTCCGTTCCGTTCCGTTCTACTCGGGTTGATTCCATTCTATTCCATTCCATTCCATTCGATTCCAATCTATTCCATTCGATTCCATTCGATTCAATTCGATTCCATTCCATTCCATTCCATTCCATTCCATTTAATTCCATTCCATTCCATTCCGTTCCATTCCATTCCGTTCCATTCCATTCCATTCCATTCCATTGCATTCCATTCCATTACGTTCCGTTCCATTCCGTTCCATTCCGTTCCATTCCATTGAATTCCGATCCATTGCATTGAATTCCGTTCCATTCCATTCCATTCCTTTCCGTTCCGTTCCGTTCCATTCCATTCCGTTCTACTCGGATTGATTCCATTCTATTCCATTCCATTCCATTCGATTCCATTCGATTCCATTCCATTCCATTCCATTCCATTCCATTCCATTCCATTGAACTCCATTCCATTCCATTCCATTCCATTCCATTCCATTCCATTGAATTCCATTCCATTCCATTCCATTCCATTGAATTCTGTTCCATTCAATTCCATTCCATTCCATTCCGTTCTACTCGGGTTGATTCCATTCTATTCCATTCCGTTCCGCTCCGTTCCGTTCCGTTCCGTTCCGTTCCGTTCCATTCCACTCGGGTTGATTCCATTCTATTCCATTCCATTCCATTCCATTCCATTCCATTCCATTCCATTCGATTCCATTTGATTCCATTCGATTCCATTCCATTCCATAGAATTCCATTCCATTCCATTCCATTCCATTGAATTCCGTTCAATTCCATTCAATTCCATTCCATTTAATTCCATTCCATTCCATTCCATTCCATTCCATTGAATTAATTTCCATTCCATTCCATTCCATTCGATTCCATTCCATTCCATGGAATTCCATTCCATTCCATTCCATTCCATTCCATTCCATTCCATTCCATTCCATTGAATTCCATTGAATTCCATTCCATTCCATTGAATTCCATTCCTTTCCATTCCATTCCATTGAATTCCGTTCAATTCCATTCCATTCCATTCCATTCCATTCCATTCCATTGAATTCCATTCCATTCCATTCCATTCCATTCCATTCCATTCCATTCCATTCCATTCTACTCGGGTTGATTCCTTTCTATTCCATTCCATTCCATTCGATTCCATTCGATTCCTTTCGATTCCATTCCATTCCATTCCATTCCATTGAATTCCGTTCCATTGAATTCCATTCCTTTCCGTTCCGTTCCGTTCCGTTCTGTTCCATTCTACTCGGGTTGATTCCATTCTATTCCTTTACATTCCATTCGATTCCATTCGATTCCATTCCATTCCATTCCATTTGAATTCCATTGCATTCCATTCCATTCCATTCCATTCCATTCCATCGAATTCCATTCCATTCGATTCCATTCCATTCCATTCCATTCCATTCCATTCCATTCTACTCGGGTTGATTCCATTCTATTCCATTCCATTCCATTCGATTCCATTCGATTCCATTCGATTCCATTCGATTCCATTCCATTCCATTCCATTCAATTGAATTCCATTCCATTCCATTCCATTCCATTCCATTCCATTCCATTGAATTCCATGGAATTCCATTCCATTGAATTCCATTCCATTCCATTGAATTCCATTCCATTCCATTCCATTCCATTCCGTTCCATTCCATTCCGATTCATTCCATTCCATTCCTTTCCATTCCATTCCGTTCCGTTCCATTCCTTTCCATTCCATTCCATTCCATTGAATTCCGTTCCATTGCATTGAATTCCGTTCCATTCCATTCCATTCCTTTCCGTTCCGTTCCATTCCGTTCCGTTCCGTTCCGTTCCGTTCTACTCGGGTTGATTCCATTCTATTCCATTCCATTCCATTCGATTCCATTCTATTCCATTCGATTCCATTCGATTCAATTCGATTACATTCCATTCCATTCCATTCCATTCCATTCCATTCCATTCCATTCCATTCCATTCCATTGAATTCCATTCCATTCCATTCCATTCCATTCCATTCCGTTCTACTCGGGTTGATTCCATTCTATTCCATTCCGTTCCGTTCCGTTCCGTTCCGTTCCTTTCCGTTCCATTCCATTCCACTCGGGTTGGTTCCATTCTATTCCATTCCATTGCATTCGATTCCATTCGATTCCATTCGATTCCATTCGATTCCATTCGATTCCATTCGATTCCATTCGATTCCATTCCATTCCATTGAATTCCGTTCCATTCCATTCCATTCCATTGAATTCCGTTCCATTCCATTCAATTCCATTCCATTCCATTCCATTCCATTTGAATTCCATTCCATTCCATTCCATTCCATTCCATTCCGTTCCATTCCATTCCATTCCTTTCCATTCCATTCCGTTCCGTTCCATTCCTTTCCATTCCGTTCCATTCCATTGAATTCCGTTCCATTGCATTGAATTCCGTTCCATTCCATTCCATTCCTTTCCGTTCCGTTCCATTCCGTTCCGTTCCGTCCCGTTCTACTCGGGTTGATTCCATTCTATTCCATTCCATTCCATTCGATTCCATTCTATTCCATTCGATTCCATTCGATTCAATTCGATTCCATTCGATTCCATTCCATTCCATTCCATTCCATTCCATTCCATTCCATTGAATTCCATTCCATTCCATTCCATTCCATTCCATTCCATTCCATTCCATTCCATTGAATTCCATTCCATTCCATTCCATTCCATTGAATTCTGTTCCATTCAATTCCATTCCATTCCATTCCGTTCTACTCGGGTTGATTCCATTCTATTCCATTCCGTTCCGTTCCGTTCCGTTCCGTTCCTTTCCGTTCCATTCCATTCCACTCGGGTTGGTTCCATTCTATTCCATTCCATTGCATTCGATTCCATTCGATTCCATTCGATTCCATTCGATTCCATTCGATTCCATTCGATTCCATTCGATTCCATTCCATTCCATTGAATTCCGTTCCATTCCATTCCATTCCATTGAATACCGTTCCATTCCATTCAATTCCATTCCATTCCATTCCATTCCATTTGAATTCCATTCCATTCCATTCCGTTCCATTCCATTCCATTCCATTCCATTCCATTCCATTCCATTCCATTCTACTCGGGTTGATTCCATTCTATTCCATTCCATTGCATTCGATTCCATTCGATTCCATTCGATTCCATTCGATTCCATTCCATTCCATTCCATTCCATTGAAGTCCGTTCCATTCCATTCCATTCCACTCCATTCCATTCCATTGAATTCCATACCATTGAATTCCATTCCATTCCATTCCATTCCATTGAATTCCGTTCCATTCCATTGAATTCCATTCCATTCCATTCCATTCCATTCCATTCCATTCCATTAAATTCGATTCCATTCGATTCGATTCGATTCTATTCCATTCCATTCCATTCCATTCCATTCCATTCCATTTGATTCCATTCCATTCCATTCCATTCCATTTCACTCCATTCCGTTCCGTTCCGTTCCGTTCCGTTCCGTTCTGTTCCGTTCTACTCGGGTCCGTTCCGTTCCATTCCATTCCATTCCATTCCATTCCATTGCATTCCGTTCTACTCGGGTTGATTCCATTCCATTCCATTCCATTCCATTCCATTCCGTTCTACTCGGGTTGATTCCATTCCATTCAATTCCATTCCATTCCTTTCCATTCCATTCCATTCCATTCCATTCCATTCCATTCCATTCCATTCGATTCCATTCCATTCCATTCCATTCCATTCCATTCCATTCCATTCCATTCCACTCTATTCCACTGAATTCCATTCCATTCCATTCCATTCCATTCCATTCCATTCCATTCCATTCCATTCCATTCCATTCCATTACGTTCTACTCGGGTTGATTCCATTCCATTCCATTCCATTCCATTCCATTCCATTCCATTCCATTCCATTCCATTCCATTCCATTCCATTCGATTCCATTCGATTCGATTCGATTCCATTCCATTCCATTCCATTCCATTCCATTCCATTCCATTCGATTCCATTCCATTCCATTTCACTCCATTCCGTTCCGTTCCGTTCCGTTCCGTTCCGTTCTGTTCCGTTCTACTCGGGTTCGTTCCATTCCATTCCATTCCATTCCATTCCATTCCGTTCTACTCGGGTTTATCATTCCATTCCATTCCGTTGCGTTCCGTTCCTTTCCGTTCCATTCCATTCCATTCCATTCCATTCCATTCCATTCGGTTCCATTCGATTCCATTCCATTCCATTTCACTCCGTTCCGTTCCGTTCCGTTCCATTCCGTTCAGTTCCGTTCTATTCGGGTTCGTTCCATTCCGTTCCATTCCATTCCATTCCGTTCTACTCGGGTTGATTCCATTCTATTCCAATCCATTCCATTCTACTCCATTCGATTCCATTCGATTCCATTCGATTCCATTCCATTCCATTGAATTCCATTCCATTCCATTCCATTCCAGTGAATTCCGTTCCATTCGATTCAATTCCATTCCATTCCATTCCATTCCATTCCATTTGAATTCCATTCCATTCCATTCCATTCCATTCCATTCCATTCCATTCCATTCCATTCCATTCTACTCGGGTTGATTCCATTCTATTACATTCCATTCCATTCGATTCCATTCGATTCCATTCGATTCCATTCGATTCCATTCCATTCCATTCCATTCAATTGAATTCCATTCCATTCCATTCCATTCCATTCCATTCCATTCCATTCCATTGCATTCCATTGAATTCCATTCCATTCCATTCCATTCCATTCCATTCCATTGAATTCCGTTCCATTCCATTCCATTCCATTCCATTCCATTGAATTCCATTACATTGAATTCCATTCCATTCCATTCCATTCCATGGAATTCCATTCCATTCAGTTCCGTTCCATTCCGTTCCGTTCCGTACCGTTCCATTCCATTCCATTCCATTCCATTGAATTCCGTTCCATTCCATTGAATTCCATTCCATTCCGTTCCATTCCATTGAATTCCGTTCCGTTCCGTTCCGTTCCGTTCCATTCCGTTCCATTCCGTTCCATTCCGTTCTACTCGGGTTGATTCCATTCTATTCCATTCCATTCCAATCGATTCCATTCCATTCAATTCCATTCCATTCCATTCCATTCCGTTCTACTCGGGTTCATTCCATTCCAATCCTTTCCGTTCCGTTCCGTTCCATTCCACTCGGGTTGATTCCATTCTATTCCATTCCATTCCATTCCATTCCATTCCATTCCATTCCATTCCATTCCATTCGATTCCATTTGATTCCATTCGATTCCATTCCATTCCATAGAATTCCATTCCATTCCATTCCATTCCATTGAATTCCGTTCCATTCCATTCCATTTGAATTCCATTCCGTTCCATTCCATTCCATTCCATTCCATTCCATACCATTCCATTCCATTCCATTCCATTGAATTCCATTCCATTCCATTGAATTCCATTCCATTCCATTCCATTCCATTGAATTCCATTCCATTCCATTCCATTCGATTCCATTCCATTCCATGGAATCCCATTCCATTCCATTCCATTCCATTCCATTCCATTCCATTCCATTCCATTGAATTCCATTCCTTTCCATTCCATTCCATTGAATTCCGTTCAATTCCATTCCATTCCATTCCATTCCATTCCATTCCATTCGAATTCCATTCCATTCCATTCCATTCCATTCCATTCCATTCCATTCCATTCTACTCGGGTTGATTCCTTTCTATTCCATTCCATTCCATTCGATTCCATTCGATTCCTTTCGATTCCATTCCATTCCATTCCATTCCATTGAATTCCGTTCCATTGAATTCCATTCCTTTCCGTTCCGTTCCGTTCCGTTCTGTTCCATTCTACTCGGGTTGATTCCATTCTATTCCTTTACATTCCATTCGATTCCATTCGATTCCATTCCATTCCATTCCATTTGAATTCCATTGCATTCCATTCCATTCCATTCCATTCCATTCCATCGAATTCCATTCCATTCGATTCCATTCCATTCCATTCCATTCCATTCCATTCCATTCCATTCTACTCGGGTTGATTCCATTCTATTCCATTCCATTCCATTCGATTCCATTCGATTCCATTCGATTCCATTCGATTCCATTCCATTCCATTCCATTCAATTGAATTCCATTCCATTCCATTCCATTCCATTCCATTCCATTCCATTCCGTTCTGCTCGGGTTGATTCCATTCTATTCCATTCCATTCCATTCGATTCCATTCGATTCCATTCGATTCCATTCCATTCCATTCCATTCCATTCCATTCAATTGAATTCCATTCCATTCCATTCCATTCCATTCCATTCCATTGAATTCCATTGAATTCCATTCCATTGAATTCCATTCCATTCCATTGAATTCCATTCCATTCCATTCCATTCCATTCCATTCCATTCCATTCCGTTCCATTCCATTCCATTCCTTTCCATTCCATTCCGTTCCGTTCCATTCCTTTCCATTCCGTTCCATTCCATTGAATTCCGTTCCATTGCATTGAATTCCGTTCCATTCCATCCCATTCCTTTCCGTTCCGTTCCGTTCCATTCCGTTCCGTTCCGTTCCGTTCCGTTCTACTCGGGTTGATTCCATTCTATTCCATTCCATTCCATTCGATTCCATTCTATTCCATTCGATTCCATTCGATTCAATTCGATTCCACTCCATTCCATTCCATTCCATTCCATTCCATTCCATTCCATTCCATTCCATTCCATTCCATTCCATTGAATTCCATTCCATTCCATTCCATTCCATTCCATTCCGTTCTACTCGGGTTGATTCCATTCTATTCCATTCCGTTCCGTTCCGTTCCGTTCCGTTCCTTTCCGTTCCATTCCATTCCACTCGGGTTGGTTCCATTCTATTCCATTCCATTGCATTCGATTCCATTCGATTCCATTCGATTCCATTCGATTCCATTCGATTCCATTCGATTCCATTCCATTCCATTGAATTCCGTTCCATTCCATTCCATTCCATTGAATTCCGTTCCATTCCATTCAATTCCATTCCATTCCATTTGAATTCCATTCCATTCCATTCCATTCCATTCCATTCCGTTCCATTCCATTCCATTCCTTTCCATTCCATTCCGTTCCGTTCCATTCCTTTCCATTCCGTTCCATTCCATTGAATTCCGTTCCATTGCATTGAATTCCGTTCCATTCCATTCCATTCCTTTCCGTTCCGTTCCATTCCGTTCCGTTCCGTCCCGTTCTACTCGGGTTGATTCCATTCTATTCCATTCCATTCCATTCGATTCCATTCTATTCCATTCGATTCCATTCGATTCCATTCGATTCCATTCCATTCCATTCCATTCCATTGAAGTCCGTTCCATTCCATTCCATTCCACTCCATTCCATTCCATTGAATTCCATACCATTGAATTCCATTCCATTCCATTCCATTCCATTGAATTCCATTCCAGTCCGTTCCGTTCCGTTCCGTTCCGTTCCGTTCCGTTCCATTCCATTCCATTCCATTCCATGGAATTCCATTCCATTCCATTCCATTCCATTCCGTTCCATTCCATTCCGTTCCATTCCATTCCATTCCATTCCATTCCGTTCCGTTCCATTCCGTTCCATTCCGTTCCATTCCATTGAATTCCGTTCCATTGCATTGAATTCCGTTCCATTCCTTTCCATTCCTTTCAGTTCCGTTCCGTTCCGTTCCGTTCCGTTCCGTTCTACTCGGGTTGATTCCATTCTATTCCATTCCATTCCATTCGATTCCATTCTGTTCCATTCGATTCCATTCGATTCAATTCGATTCCATTCCATTCCATTCCATTCCATTCCATTCCATTGAATTCCATTCCATTCCATTCCATTCCATTGAATTCCATTCCATTCCATTGAATTCCATTCCATTCCATTCCATTCGATTCCATTCCATTCCATTCCATTCCTTTCATTCCATTCCATTCCATTGAATTCCATTCCATTGAATTCCATTCCATTCCATTGAATTCCATTCCAATCCATTCCATTCCATTGAATTCCGTTCCATTCCATTCCATTCCGTTCCATTCCATTTGAATTCCATTCCATTCCATTCCATTCCATTCCATTCTACTCGGGTTGATTCCATTCTATTCCATTCCATTCCATTCGATTCCATTCGATTCCATTCGATTCCATTCCATTCCATTCAATTCCATTGAATTCCATCCCATTCCATTCCATTCCATCCCATTCCATTGAATTCCATTCCATTCCATTCCATTCCATGGAATTCCATTCCATTCCATTGAATTCCATTCCATTCCATTCCGTTCCATTCCATTATGTTCCATTCCATTCCATTCCATTCCATTCAATTCCATTCCGTTCCGTTCCATTCCGTTCTATTCCGTTCCATTCCATTGAATTCCGATCCATTGCATTGAATTCCTTTCCATTCCATTCCATTCCTTTCAGTTCCGCTCCGTTCCGTTCTACTCGGGTTGATTCCATTCTATTCCATTCCATTCCATTCGATTCCATTCGATTCCATTCGATTCCATTCGATTCCATTCGATTCCATTCCATTCCATTCCATTCCATTCCATTCCCTTCCATTCCATTGAATTCCTTTCCATTCCATTGAATTCCATTCCATTCCATTCCATTCGATTCCATTCGATTCCATTGAATTCCATTCCATTCCATTCCTTTCCATTCCATTCCATTCCATTCCATTCCATTCCATTGAATTCCATTGAATTCCATTCCAATGAATTCCATTCCATTCCATTCCATTCCATTCCATTCCATTCCATTCCATTGAATTAATTTCCATTCCATTCCATTCCATTCCATTCCATTCTATTCCATCGAATTCCATTCCATTCCATTCCATTCCATTCCATTCCATTCCATTCCATTGAATTCCGTTCCATTCCATTGAATTCCATTCCATTTCGTTCCATTCCATTGAATTCTGTTCCGTTCCGTTCCATTCCGTTCCGTTCCATTCCGTTCCATTCCGCTCCTTTCCGTTCTACTCGGGTTGAATCCATTCTATTCCATTCCATTCCATTCGATTCCATTCGATTCCATTCGAATCCATTCGATTCCATTCGATTCCATTCGATTCCTTTCCATTCCATTGAATTCCATTCCATTCCATTCCATTCCATTGAATTCCGTTCCATTCGATTCAATTCCATTCCATTCCATTCCTTTCCGTTCCGTTCCGTTCCGTTCCGTTCCGTTCCGTTCTACTCGGGTTGTTTCCATTCTATTCCATTCCATTCCATTCGATTCCATTCTATTCCATTCGATTCCATTCGATTCAATTCGATTCAATTCCATTCCATTCCATTCCATTCCATTCCATTGAATTCCATTTCATTCCATTCCGTTCCATTCCATTCCGTTCCATTCCATTCCATTCCATTCCATTCCATTCCATTACATTCCCTTCCATTCCGTTCCATTCCGTTCCATTCCATTGAATTCCGATCCATTGCATTGAATTCCGTTCCATTCCATTCCATTCCTTTCCGTTCCGTTCCGTTCCGTTCCGTTCCGTTCTACTCGGATTGATTCCATTCTATTCCATTCCATTCCATTCGATTCCATTCGATTCCATTCGATTCCATTCGACTCCATTCCATTCCATTCCATTCCATTCCATTCCATTCCATTCCATTCCATAGAACTCCATTCCATTCCATTCCATTCCATTCCATTCCATTCCATTCCATTGAATTCCATTCCATTCCATTCCATTCCATTGAATTCTGTTCCATTCCATTCCATTCCATTCCATTCCGTTCTACTCGGGTTGATTCCATTCTATTCCATTCCGTTCCGTTCCGTTCCGTTCCGTTCCGTTCCATTCCACTCGGGTTGATTCCATTCTATTCCATTCCATTCCATTCCATTCCATTCCATTCCATTCGATTCCATTCGATTCCATTCGATTCCATTCGATTCCATTCCATTCCATTGAATTCCATTCCATTCCATTCCATTCCATTGAATTCCGTTCCATTCCATTCAATTACATTCCTTTCCATTCCATTCCATTCCATTTGAATTCCATTCCATTCCATTCCATTCCATTCCATTCCATTCCATTCCATTCCATTCCATTCCATTCTACTCGGGTTGATTCCATTCTATTACATTCCATTCCATTCGATTCCATTCGATTCCATTCGATTCCATTCGATTCCATTCCATTCCATTCCATTCAATTGAATTCCATTCCATTCCATTAAATTCCATTCCATTCCATTGAATTCCATTCCATTCCATTCCATTCCATTCCATTCCATGGAATTCCATTCCATTCCATTCCATTCCATTCCGTTCCATTCCATTCCGTTCCATTCCATTCCATTCCATTCCATTCCGTTCCGTTCCATTCCGTTCCATTCCGTTCCATTCCATTGAATTCCGTTCCATTGCATTGAATTCCGTTCCATTCCATTCCATTCCTTTCAGTTCCGTTCCGTTCCATTCCGTTCCGTTCCGTTCTACTCGGGTTGATTCCATTCTATTCCATTCCATTCCATTCGATTCCATTCTATTCCATTCGATTCCATTCAATTCAATTCGATTCCATTCCATTCCATTCCATTCCATTCCATTGAATTCCATTCCATTCCATTCCATTCCATTGAATTCCATTCCATTCCATTGAATTCCATTCCATTCCATTCCATTCGATTCCATTCCATTCCATTCCATTCCTTTCCATTCCATTCCATTCCATTGAATTCCATTCCATTGAATTCCATTCCATTCCATTGAATTCCATTCCAATCCATTCCATTCCATTGAATTCCGTTCCATTCCATTCCATTCCGTTCCATTCCATTTGAATTCCATTCCATTCCATTCCATTCCATTCCATTCTACTCGGGTTGATTCCATTCAATTCCATTCCATTCCATTCGATTCCATTCGATTCCATTCGATTCCATTCCATTCCATTCAATTCCATTGAATTCCATCCCATTCCATTCCATTCCATCCCATTCCATTGAATTCCATTCCATTCCATTCCATTCCATGGAATTCCATTCCATTCCATTGAATTCCATTCCATTCCATTCCGTTCCATTCCATTATGTTCCATTCCATTCCATTCCATTCCATTCAATTCCATTCCGTTCCGTTCCATTCCGTTCTATTCCGTTCCATTCCATTGAATTCCGATCCATTGCATTGAATTCCTTTCCATTCCATTCCATTCCTTTCAGTTCCGCTCCGTTCCCTTCTACTCGGGTTGATTCCATTCTATTCCATTCCATTCCATTCGATTCCATTCGATTCCATTCGATTCCATTCGATTCCATTCGATTCCATTCCATTCCATTCCATTCCATTCCATTCCCTTCCATTCCATTGAATTCCTTTCCATTCCATTGAATTCCATTCCATTCCATTCCATTCGATTCCATTCGATTCCATTGAATTCCATTCCATTCCATTCCTTTCCATTCCATTCCATTCCATTCCATTCCATTCCATTGAATTCCATTGAATTCCATTCCAATGAATTCCATTCCATTCCATTCCATTCCATTCCATTCCATTCCATTCCATTGAATTAATTTCCATTCCATTCCATTCCATTCCATTCTATTCCATCGAATTCCATTCCATTCCATTCCATTCCATTCCATTCCATTGAATTCCGTTCCATTCCATTGAATTCCATTCCATTTCGTTCCATTCCATTGAATTCTGTTCCGTTCCGTTCCATTCCGTTCCGTTCCATTCCGTTCCATTCCGTTCCTTTCCGTTCTACTCGGGTTGAATCCATTCTATTCCATTCCATTCCATTCGATTCCATTCGATTCCATTCGAATCCATTCGATTCCATTCGATTCCATTCGATTCCTTTCCATTCCATTGAATTCCATTCCATTCCATTCCATTCCATTGAATTCCGTTCCATTCGATTCAATTCCATTCCATTCCATTCCTTTCCGTTCCGTTCCGTTCTGTTCCGTTCCGTTCCGTTCTACTCGGGTTGTTTCCATTCTATTCCATTCCATTCCATTCGATTCCATTCTATTCCATTCGATTCCATTCGATTCAATTCGATTCAATTCCATTCCATTCCATTCCATTCCATTCCATTGAATTCCATTTCATTCCATTCCGTTCCATTCCATTCCGTTCCATTCCATTCCATTCCATTCCATTCCATTCCATTACATTCCCTTCCATTCCGTTCCATTCCGTTCCATTCCATTGAATTCCGATCCATTGCATTGAATTCCGTTCCATTCCATTCCATTCCTTTCCGTTCCGTTCCGTTCCGTTCCGTTCCGTTCTACTCGGATTGATTCCATTCTATTCCATTCCATTCCATTCGATTCCATTCGATTCCATTCGATTCCATTCGACTCCATTCCATTCCATTCCATTCCATTCCATTCCATTCCATTCCATTCCATTGAACTCCATTCCATTCCATTCCATTCCATTCCATTCCATTCCATTCCATTCCATAGAATTCCATTCCATTCGATTCCATTCCATTGAATTCTGTTCCATTCCATTCCATTCCATTCCATTCCGTTCTACTCGGGTTGATTCCATTCTATTCCATTCCGTTCCGTTCCGTTCCGTTCCGTTCCGTTCCATTCCACTCGGGTTGATTCCATTCTATTCCATTCCATTCCATTCCATTCCATTCCATTCCATTCGATTCCATTCGATTCCATTCGATTCCATTCGATTCCATTCCATTCCATTGAATTCCATTCCATTCCATTCCATTCCATTGAATTCCGTTCCATTCCATTCAATTACATTCCTTTCCATTCCATTCCATTCCATTTGAATTCCATTCCATTCCATTCCATTCCATTCCATTCCATTCCATTCCATTCCATTCTACTCGGGTTGATTCCATTCTATTACATTCCATTCCATTCGATTCCATTCGATTCCATTCGATTCCATTCGATTCCATTCCATTCCATTCCATTCAATTGAATTCCATTCCATTCCATTCCATTCCATTCCATTCCATTGAATTCCATTCCATTCCATTCCATTCCATTCCATTCCATTGAATTCCATTCCATTCCATTCCATTCCATTCCATTCCATTCCATTCCATTGAATTCCGTTCCATTCCATTCCATTCCATTCCATTCCATTCCATTGAATTCCATTACATTGAATTCCATTCCATTCCATTCCATTCCATGGAATTCCATTCCATTCCGTTCCGTTCCATTCCGTTCCGTTCCGTACCGTTCCATTCCATTCCATTCCATTCCATTGAATTCCGTTCCATTCCATTGAATTCCATTCCATTCCGTTCCATTCCATTGAATTCCGTTCCGTTCCGTTCCGTTCCGTTCCGTTCCGTTCCGTTCCATTCCGTTCCATTCCGTTCTACTCGGGTTGATTCCATTCTATTCCATTCTATTCCACTCGATTCCATTCCATTCGATTCCATTCCATTCCATTCCATTCCGTTCTACTCGGGTTCATTCCATTCCATTCCTTTCCGTTCCGTTCCGTTCCGTTCTACTCGGGTTGATTCCATTCTATTCCATTCCATTCCATTCGATTCCATTCTATTCCATTCGATTCCATTCTATTCAATTCGATTCCATTCCATTCCATTCCATTCCATTCCATTCCATTCCATTGAATTCCATTCCATTCCATTCCGTTCCATTCCATTCCGTTCCATTCCATTCCATTCCATTCCATTCCATTCCATTCCATTCCGTTCTACTCGGGTTGATTCCATTCTATTCCATTCCGTTCCGTTCCGTTCCGTTCCGTTCCATTCCACTCGGGTTGATTCCATTCTATTCCATTCCATTCCATTCCATTCCATTCGATTCCATTCGATTCCATTCGATTCCATTCGATTCCATTCGATTCCATTCCATTCCATTGAATTCCATTCCATTCCATTCCATTCCATTGAATTCCGTTCCATTCCATTCAATTCCATTCCATTCCATTCCATTCCATTCCATTTGAATTCCATTCCATTCCATTCCATTCCATTCCATTCCATTCCATTCCATTCCATTCCATTCCATTCCATTCCATTCCATTCCATTCTACTCGGGTTGATTCCATTCTATTCCATTCGATTCCATTCGATTCCATTCGATTCCATTCGATTCCATTCCATTCCATTCCATTCAATTGAATTCCATTCCATTCCATTGAATTCCATTCCATTCCATTGAATTCCATTCCATTCCATTCCATTCCATTCCATTCCATTCCATTCCATTGAATTCCGTTCCATTCCATTCCATTCCATTCCATTCCATTCCATTGAATTCCATTACATTGAATTCCATTCCATTCCATTCCATTCCATGGAATTCCATTCCATTCCGTTCGGTTCCATTCCGTTCCGTTCCGTACCGTTCCATTCCATTCCATTCCATTCCATTGAATTCCGTTCCATTCCATTGAATTCCATTCCATTCCGTTCCATTCCATTGAATTCCGTTCCGTTCCGTTCCGTTCCGTTCCGTTCTATTCCGTTCCATTCCGTTCCATTCCGTTCTACTCGGGTTGATTCCATTCTATTCCATTCCATTCCACTCGATTCCATTCCATTCGATTCCATTCCATTCCATTCCATTCCGTTCTACTCGGGTTCATTCCATTCCATTCCTTTCCGTTCCGTTCCGTTCCGTTCTACTCGGGTTGATTCCATTCTATTCCATTCCATTCCATTCCATTCCATTCTATTCCATTCGATTCCATTCTATTCAATTCGCTTCCATTCCATTCCATTCCATTCCATTCCATTCCATTCCATTGAATTCCATTCCATTCCATTCCGTTCCATTCCATTCCGTTCCATTCCATTCCATTCCATTCCATTCCATTCCATTACGTTCCGTTCCATTCCGTTCCATTCCATTGAATTCCGATCCATTGCATTGAATTCCGTTCCATTCCATTCCATTCCTTTCCGTTCCGTTCCGTTCCGTTCCGTTCCGTTCCGTTCTACTCGGGTTGATTCCATTCTATTCCATTCCATTCCATTCGATTCCAATCTATTCCATTCGATTCCATTCGATTCAATTCAATTCCATTCCATTCCATTCCATTCCATTCCATTGAATTCCATTCCATTCCATTCCGTTCCATTCCATTCCGTTCCATTCCATTACGTTCCTTTCCATTCCGTTCCATTCCGTTCCATTCCATTGAATTCCGATCCATTGCATTGAATTCCGTTCCATTCCATTCTATTCCTTTCCGTTCCGTTCCGTTCCGTTCCATTCCGTTCTACTCGGATTGATTCCATTCTATTCCATTCCATTCCATTCGATTCCATTCGATTCCATTCCATTCCATTCCATTCCATTCCATTCCATTCCATTCCATTCCATTGAACTCCATTCCATTCCATTCCATTCCATTCCATTCCATTCCATTGAATTCCATTCCATTCCATTCCATTCCATTGAATTCTGTTCCATTCAATTCCATTCCATTCCATTCCGTTCTACTCGGGTTGATTCCATTCTATTCCATTCCGTTCCGTTCCGTTCCGTTCCGTTGCTTTCCGTTCCATTCCATTCCACTCGGGTTGGTTCCATTCTATTCCATTCCATTGCATTCGATTCCATTCGATTCCATTCGATTCCATTCGATTCCATTCGATTCCATTCGATTCCATTCGATTCCATTCCATTCCATTGAATTCCGTTCCATTCCATTCCATTCCATTGAATTCCGTTCCATTCCATTCAATTCCATTCCATTCCATTCCATTCCTTTTGAATTCCATTCCATTCCATTCCGTTCCATTCCATTCCATTCCATTCCATTCCATTCTACTCGGGTTGATTCCATTCTATTCCATTCCATTCCATTCGATTCCATTCGATTCCATTCGATTCCATTCGATTCCATTCCATTCCATTCCATTCCATTCCATTCCATTGAATTCCATTCCATTGAATTCCATTCCATTCCATTGAATTCCATTCCATTCCATTCCATTCCATTGAAGTCCGTTCCATTCCATTCCATTCCATTCCATTCCATTCCATTGAATTCCATACCATTGAATTCCATTCCATTCCATTCCATTCCATTGAATTCCATTCCAGTCCGTTCAGTTCCGTTCCGTTCCGTTCCGTTCCGTTCCATTCCATTCCATTCCATTCCATGGAATTCCATTCCATTCCATTCCATTCCATGGAATTCCATTCCATTCCATTCCATTCCATTCCGTTCCATTCCATTCCGTTCCATTCCATTCCATTCCGTTCCGTTCCATTCCGTTCCATTCCGTTCCATTCCATTGAATTCCGTTCCATTGCATTGAATTCCGTTCCATTCCATTCCATTGCTTTCCGTTCCGTTCCGTTCCGTTCCGTTCTACTCGGGTTGATTCCATTCTATTCCATTCCATTCCATTCCATTCCATTCCATTCTATTCCATTCGATTCCATTCGATTCAATTCGATTCCATTCCATTCCATTCCATTCCATTCCATTCCATTGAATTCCATTCCATTCCATTCCATTGAATTCCATTCCATTCCATTCCATTGAATTCCATTCCATTCCATTGAATTCCATTCCATTCCATTCCATTCGATTCCATTCCATTCCATTGAATTCCATTCCATTCCATTCCATTCCATTCCATTCCATTCCATTGAATTCCATTCCATTGAATTCCATTCCATTCCAATGAATTCCATTCCAATCCATTCCATTCCATTGAATTCCGTTCCATTCCATTCCATTCCGTTCCATTCCATTTGAATTCCATTCCATTCCATTCCATTCCATTCCATTCTACTCGGGTTGATTCCATTCTATTCCATTCCATTCCATTCCATTCCATTCGATTCCATTCGATTCCATTCCATTCCATTCAATTCATTGAATTCCATTCCATTCCATTCCATTCCATCCCATTCCATTGAATTCCATTCCATTCCATTCCATTCCATGGAATTCCATTCCATTCCATTGACTTCCATTCCATTCCATTCCGTTCCATTCCATTATGTTCCATTCCATTCCATTCCATTCCATTCAATTCCATTGACTTCCATTCCGTTCCATTCCGTTCCATTCCATTATGTTCCATTCCATTCCATTCCATTCCATTCAATTCCATTCCGTTCCGTTCCATTCCGTTCCATTCCGTTCCATTCCATTGAATTCTGATCCATTGCATTGAATTCCTTTCCATTCCATTCCATTCCTTTCCGTTCCGTTCCGTTCCCTTCTACTCGGGTTGATTCCATTCTATTCCATTCCATTCCATTCGATTCCATTCTATTCCATTCGATTCCATTCTATTCAATTCGATTCCATTCCATTCCATTCCATTCCATTCCATTCCATTCCATTGAATTCCATTCCATTCCATTCCGTTCCATTCCATTCCGTTCCATTCCATTCCATTCCATTCCATTCCATTCCATTCCATTCCGTTCTACTCGGGTTGATTCCATTCTATTCCATTCCGTTCCGTTCCGTTCCGTTCCGTTCCGTTCCATTCCACTCGGGTTGATTCCATTCTATTCCATTCCATTCCATTCCATTCCATTCCATTCCATTCCATTCCATTCGATTCCATTCGATTCCATTCGATTCCATTCGATTCCATTCCATTCCATTGAATTCCATTCCATTCCATTCCATTCCATTGAATTCAGTTCCATTCCATTCAATTCCATTCCATTCCATTCCATTCCATTCCATTTGAATTCCATTCCATTCCATTCCATTCCATTCCATTCCATTCCATTCCATTCCATTCCATTCCATTCCATTCTACTCGGGTTGATTCCATTCTATTACATTCCATTCCATTCGATTCCATTCGATTCCATTCGATTCCATTCGATTCCATTCCACTCCATTCCATTCAATTGAATTCCATTACATTCCATTCCATTCCATTCCATTCCATTGAATTCCATTCCATTCCATTCCATTCCATTCCATTCCATTCCATTCCATTGAATTCCGTTCCATTCCATTCCATTCCATTCCATTCCATTCCATTCCATTGAATTCCATTACATTGAATTCCATTCCATTCCATTCCATTCCATGGAATTCCATTCCATTCCGTTCGGTTCCATTCCGTTCCGTTCCGTACCGTTCCATTCCATTCCATTCCATTCCATTGAATTCCGTTCCATTCCATTGAATTCCATTCCATTCCGTTCCATTCCATTGAATTCCGTTCCGTTCCGTTCCGTTCCGTTCCGTTCCATTCCGTTCCATTCCGTTCCATTCCGTTCTACTCGGGTTGATTCCATTCTATTCCATTCCATTCCACTCGATTCCATTCCATTCGATTCCATTCCATTCCATTCCATTCCGTTCTACTCGGGTTCATTCCATTCCATTCCTTTCCGTTCCGTTCCGTTCCGTTCTACTCGGGTTGATTCCATTCTATTCCATTCCATTCCATTCGATTCCATTCTATTCCATTCGATTCCATTCTATTCAATTCGATTCCATTCCATTCCATTCCATTCCATTCCATTCCATTCCATTCCATTGAATTCCATTCCATTCCATTCCGTTCCATTCCATTCCGTTCCATTCCATTCCATTCCATTCCATTCCATTCCATTCCATTACGTTCCGTTCCATTCCGTTCCATTCCATTGAATTCCGATCCATTGCATTGAATTCCGTTCCATTCCATTCCATTCCTTTCCGTTCCGTTCCGTTCCGTTCCGTTCCGTTCCGTTCTACTCGGGTTGATTCCATTCTATTCCATTCCATTCCATTCGATTCCAATCTATTCCATTCGATTCCATTCGATTCAATTCGATTCCATTCCATTCCATTCCATTCCATTCCATTGAATTCCATTCCATTCCATTCCGTTCCATTCCATTCCGTTCCATTCCATTACGTTCCGTTCCATTCCTTTCCATTCCGTTCCATTCCATTGAATTCCGATCCATTGCATTGAATTCCGTTCCATTCCATTCCATTCCTTTCCGTTCCGTTCCGTTCCGTTCCATTCCGTTCTACTCGGATTGATTCCATTCTATTCCATTCCATTCCATTCGATTCCATTCGATTCCATTCCATTCCATTCCATTCCATTCCATTCCATTCCATTCCATTCCATTCCATTGAACTCCATTCCATTCCATTCCATTCCATTCCATTCCATTCCATTCCATTGAATTCCATTCCATTGCATTCCATTCCATTGAATTCTGTTCCATTCAATTCCATTCCATTCCATTCCGTTCTACTCGGGTTGATTCCATTCTATTCCATTCCGTTCCGTTCCGTTCCGTTCCGTTCCTTTCCGTTCCATTCCATTCCACTCGGGTTGGTTCCATTCTATTCCATTCCATTGCATTCGATTCCATTCGATTCCATTCGATTCCATTCGATTCCATTCCATTCCATTGAATTCCGTTCCATTCCATTCCATTCCATTGAATTCCGTTCCATTCCATTCCATTCCATTCCATTCCATTCCATTCCATTTGAATTCCATTCCATTCCATTCCGTTCCATTCCATTCCATTCCATTCCATTCCATTCTACTCGGGATGATTCCATTCTATTCCATTCCATTCCATTCGATTCCATTCGATTCCATTCGATTCCATTCGATTCCATTCCATTCCATTCCATTCCATTCCATTGAATTCCATTCCATTGAATTCCATTCCATTCCATTGAATTCCATTCCATTCCATTCCATTCCATTGAAGTCCGTTCCATTCCATTCCATTCCATTCCATTCCATTCCATTGAATTCCATACCATTGAATTCCATTCCATTCCATTCCATTCCATTGAATTCCATTCCTGTCCGTTCCGTTCCGTTCCGTTCCGTTCCGTTCCATTCCATTCCATTCCATTCCATGGAATTCCATTCCATTCCATTCCATTCCATGCCGTTCCATTCCATTCCGTTCCATTCCATTCCATTCCATTCCATTCCGTTCCGTTCCATTCCGTTCCATTCCGTTCCATTCCATTGAATTCCGTTCCATTGCATTGAATTCCGTTCCATTCCATTCCATTCCTTTCCGTTCCGTTCCGTTCCGTTCCGTTCCGTTCCGTTCTACTAGGGTTGATTCCATTCTATTCCATTCCATTCCATTCGATTCCATTCTATTCCATTCGATTCCATTCGATTCAATTCGATTCCATTCCATTCCATTCCATTCCATTCCATTCCATTGAATTCCATTCCATTCCATTCCATTGAATTCCATTCCATTCCATTCCATTGAATTCCATTCCATTCCATTGAATTCCATTCCATTCCATTCCATTCGATTCCATTCCATTCCATTGAATTCCATTCCATTCCATTCCATTCCATTCCATTCCATTCCATTGAATTCCATTCCATTGAATTCCATTCCATTCCATTGAATTCCATTCCAATCCATTCCATTCCATTGAATTCCGTTCCATTCCATTCCATTCCGTTCCATTCCATTTGAATTCCATTCCATTCCATTCCATTCCATTCCATTCCATTCTACTCGGGTTGATTCCATTCTATTCCATTCCATTCCATTCCATTCCATTCGATTCCATTCGATTCCATTCCATTCCATTCAATTCCATTGAATTCCATTCCATTCCATTCCATTCCATCCCATTCCATTGAATTCCATTCCATTCCATTCCATTCCATGGAATTCCATTCCATTCCATTGACTTCCATTCCATTCCATTCCGTTCCATTCCATTATGTTCCATTCCATTCCATTCCATTCCATTCAATTCCATTCCGTTCCGTTCCATTCCGTTCCATTCCGTTCCATTCCATTGAATTCTGATCCATTGCATTGAATTCCTTTCCATTCCATTCCATTCCTTTCCGTTCCGTTCCGTTCCCTTCTACTCGGGTTGATTCCATTCTATTCCATTCCATTCCATTCGATTCCATTCGATTCCATTCGATTCCATTCGATTCCATTCCATTCCATTCCATTCCTTTCCGTTCCGTTCCGTTCCGTTCCATTCCGTTCTACTCGGATTGATTCCATTCTATTCCATTCCATTCCATTCGATTCCATTCGATTCCATTCCATTCCATTCCATTCCATTCCATTCCATTCCATTCCATTCCATTCCATTGAACTCCATTCCATTCCATTCCATTCCATTCCATTCCATTCCATTCCATTGAATTCCATTCCATTGCATTCCATTCCATTGAATTCTGTTCCATTCAATTCCATTCCATTCCATTCCGTTCTACTCGGGTTGATTCCATTCTATTCCATTCCGTTCCGTTCCGTTCCGTTCCGTTCCTTTCCGTTCCATTCCATTCCACTCGGGTTGGTTCCATTCTATTCCATTCCATTGCATTCGATTCCATTCGATTCCATTCGATTCCATTCGATTCCATTCCATTCCATTGAATTCCGTTCCATTCCATTCCATTCCATTGAATTCCGTTCCATTCCATTCCATTCCATTCCATTCCATTCCATTCCATTTGAATTCCATTCCATTCCATTCCGTTCCATTCCATTCCATTCCATTCCATTCCATTCTACTCGGGATGATTCCATTCTATTCCATTCCATTCCATTCGATTCCATTCGATTCCATTCGATTCCATTCGATTCCATTCCATTCCATTCCATTCCATTCCATTGAATTCCATTCCATTGAATTCCATTCCATTCCATTGAATTCCATTCCATTCCATTCCATTCCATTGAAGTCCGTTCCATTCCATTCCATTCCATTCCATTCCATTCCATTCCATTGAATTCCATACCATTGAATTCCATTCCATTCCATTCCATTCCATTGAATTCCATTCCTGTCCGTTCCGTTCCGTTCCGTTCCGTTCCGTTCCATTCCATTCCATTCCATTCCATGGAATTCCATTCCATTCCATTCCATTCCATGCCGTTCCATTCCATTCCGTTCCATTCCATTCCATTCCATTCCATTCCGTTCCGTTCCATTCCGTTCCATTCCGTTCCATTCCATTGAATTCCGTTCCATTGCATTGAATTCCGTTCCATTCCATTCCATTCCTTTCCGTTCCGTTCCGTTCCGTTCCGTTCCGTTCCGTTCTACTAGGGTTGATTCCATTCTATTCCATTCCATTCCATTCGATTCCATTCTATTCCATTCGATTCCATTCGATTCAATTCGATTCCATTCCATTCCATTCCATTCCATTCCATTCCATTGAATTCCATTCCATTCCATTCCATTGAATTCCATTCCATTCCATTCCATTGAATTCCATTCCATTCCATTCCATTCCATTCCATTGAATTCCATTCCATTCCATTCCATTGAATTCCATTCCATTCCATTCCATTCCATTCCATTCCATTCCATTGAATTCCATTCCATTGAATTCCATTCCATTCCATTGAATTCCATTCCAATCCATTCCATTCCATTGAATTCCGTTCCATTCCATTCCATTCCGTTCCATTCCATTTGAATTCCATTCCATTCCATTCCATTCCATTCCATTCTACTCGGGTTGATTCCATTCTATTCCATTCCATTCCATTCCATTCCATTCGATTCCATTCGATTCCATTCCATTCCATTCAATTCCATTGAATTCCATTCCATTCCATTCCATTCCATCCCATTCCATTGAATTCCATTCCATTCCATTCCATTCCATGGAATTCCATTCCATTCCATTGACTTCCATTCCATTCCATTCCGTTCCATTCCATTATGTTCCATTCCATTCCATTCCATTCCATTCAATTCCATTCCGTTCCGTTCCATTCCGTTCCATTCCGTTCCATTCCATTGAATTCTGATCCATTGCATTGAATTCCTTTCCATTCCATTCCATTCCTTTCCGTTCCGTTCCGTTCCCTTCTACTCGGGTTGATTCCATTCTATTCCATTCCATTCCATTCGATTCCATTCGATTCCATTCGATTCCATTCGATTCCATTCCATTCCATTCCATTCCATTCCATTCCATTCCATTGAATTCCTTTCCATTCCATTCCTTTCCATTCCATTCCATTCCATTCCATTCCATTCCATTCCATTGAATTCCATTGAATTCCATTCCAATGAATTCCATTCCATTCCATTCCATTCCATTCCATTCCATTCCATTGAATTAATTTCCATTCCATTCCATTCCATTCCATTCCATTCCATTCTATTCCATCGAATTCCATTCCATTCCATTCCATTCCATTCCATTCCATTCCATTCCATTCCATTCCATTCCATTCCATTCCATTCCATTCCATTCTACTCGGGTTGATTCCATTCTATTTCATTCCATTCCATTCGATTCCATTCGATTCCATTCCATTCCATTCCATTCCATTCGATTCCATTGAATTCCATTCCATTCCATTCCTTTCCATTCCATTGAATTCCATTCCATTCCATTCCATTCCATTCCATTCGATTCCATTGAATTCCATTCCATTCCATTCCTTTCCATTCCATTCCATTCCATTCCATTCCATTCCATTCCATTGAATTCCATTGAATTCCATTCCAATGAATTCCATTCCATTCCATTCCATTCCATTCCATTCCATTCCATTGAATTAATTTCCATTCCATTCCATTCCATTCCATTCCATTCCATTCTATTCCATCGAATTCCATTCCATTCCATTCCATTCCATTCCATTCCATTCCATTCCATTCCATTCCATTCCATTCCATTCTACTCGGGTTGATTCCATTCTATTTCATTCCATTCCATTCGATTCCATTCGATTCCATTCCATTCCATTCCATTCCATTCCATTCAATTGAATTCCATTCCATTCCATTCCATTCCATTCCATTCCATTCCGTTCCATTCCATTCCATCGAATTCCATTCCATTCCATTCCATTCCATTCCATTCCATTCCATTCCATTGAATTCCATTCCATTCCGTTCCGTTCCGTTCCGTTCCGCTCCGTTTCGTTCCGTTCCGTTCCGTTCCATTCCATTCCATTCCATTCCATTGAATTCCGTTCCATTCCATTGAATTCCATTCCATTTCGTTCCATTCCATTGAATTCTGTTCCGTTCCGTTCCATTCCGTTCCGTTCCATTCCATTCCATTCCGTTCCTTTCCGTTCTACTCGGGTTGATTCCATTCTATTCCATTCCATTCCATTCGATTCCATTCGATTCCATTCGAATCCATTCGATTCCATTCGATTCCATTCGATTCCATTCCATTCCATTGAATTCCATTCCATTCCATTCCATTCCATTGAATTCCGTTCCATTCCATTCAATTCCATTCCATTCCATTCCTTTCCGTTCCGTTCTGTTCCGTTCCGTTCCGTTCCGTTCTACTCGGGTTGTTTCCATTCTATTCCATTCCATTCCATTCGATTCCATTCTATTCCATTCGATTCCATTCGATTCAATTCGATTCCATTCCATTCCATTCCATTCCATTCCATTCCATTCCATTGAATTCCATTCCATTCCATTACATTCCCTTCCATTCCGTTCCATTCCATTCCATTCCATTCCATTCCATTACATTACATTCCCTTCCATTCCGTTCCATTCCGTTCCATTCCATTGAATTCCGATCCATTGCATGGAATTCCGTTCCATTCCATTCCATTCCTTTCCGTTCCGTTCCGTTCCGTTCGGTTCCGTTATACTCGGATTGATTCCATTCTATTCCATTCCATTCCATTCGATTCCATTCGATTCCATTCGATTCCATTCGACTCCATTCCATTCCATTCCATTCCATTCCATTCCATTCCATTCCATTCCATTCCATTCCATTGAACTCCATTCCATTCCATTCAATTCCATTCCATTCCATTCCATTGAATTCCATTCCATTCCATTCCATTCCATTGAATTCTGTTCCATTCCATTCCATTCCATTCCATTCCGTTCTACTCGGGTTGATTCCATTCTATTCCATTCCGTTCCGTTCCGTTCCGTTCCGTTCCGTTCCATTCCACTCGGGTTGATTCCATTCTATTCTATTCCATTCCATTCCATTACACTCGATTCCATTAGATTCCATTCGATTCCATTCGATTCCATTCGATTCCATTCCATTCCATTGAATTCCATTCCATTCCATTGAATTCCGTTCCATTCCATTCAATTCCATTCCATTCCATTCCATTCCATTCCATTTGAATTCCATTCCATTCCATTCCATTCCATTCCATTCCATTCCATTCCATTCCATTCCATTCCATTCTACTCGGGTTGATGCCATTCTATTACATTCCATTCCATTCCATTCCATTCCATTCCATTGAATTCCATTACATTGAATTCCATTCCATTCCATTCCATTCCATGGAATTCCATTCCATTCCATTCCGTTCCATTCCGTTCCGTTCCGTACCGTTCCATTCCATTCCATTCCATTCCATTGAATTCCGTTCCATTCCATTCAATTCCATTCCATTCCATTCCTTTCCGTTCCGTTCCGTTCCGTTCCGTTCCGTTCCGTTCTACTCGGGTTGTTTCCATTCTATTCCATTCCATTCCATTCGATTCCATTCTATTCCATTCGATTCCATTCGATTCAATTCGATTCCATTCCATTCCATTCCATTCCATTCCATTCCATTCCATTGAATTCCATTCCATTCCATTCCGTTCCATTCCATTCCGTTCCATTCCATTCCATTCCATTCCATTCCATTACATTACATTCCCTTCCATTCCGTTCCATTCCGTTCCATTCCACTGAATTCCGATCCATTGCATGGAATTCCGTTCCATTCCATTCCATTCCTTTCCGTTCCGTTCCGTTCCGTTCGGTTCCGTTCTACTCGGATTGATTCTATTCTATTCCATTCCATTCCATTCGATTCCATTCGATTCCATTCGATTCCATTCGACTCCATTCCATTCCATTCCATTCCATTCCATTCCATTCCATTCCATTCCATTCCATTCCATTGAACTCCATTCCATTCCATTCAATTCCATTCCATTCCATTCCATTGAATTCCATTCCATTCCATTCCATTCCATTGAATTCTGTTCCATTCCATTCCATTCCATTCCATTCCGTTCTACTCGGGTTGATTCCATTCTATTCCATTCCGTTCCGTTCCGTTCCGTTCCGTTCCGTTCCATTCCACTCGGGTTGATTCCATTCTATTCCATTCCATTCCATTCCATTCCACTCGATTCCATTAGATTCCATTCGATTCCATTCGATTCCATTCGATTCCATTCCATTCCATTGAATTCCATTCCATTCCATTCCATTCCATTGAATTCCGTTCCATTCCATTCCATTCCATTCCATTCCATTCCATTCCATTCCATTTGAATTCCATTCCATTCCATTCCATTCCATTCCATTCCATTCCATTCCATTCCATTCCATTCTACTCGGGTTGATTCCATTCTATTACATTCCATTCCATTCGATTCCATTCGATTCCAATCGATTCCATTCGATTCCATTCCATTCCATTCCATTCAATTGAATTCCATTCCATTCCATTCCATTCCATTCCATTCCATTCCATTCCATTCCATTGAATCCCATTCCATTCCATTCCATTCCATTCCATTCCATTCCATTCCATTCCATTCCATTCCATTGAATTCCGTTCCATTCCATTCCATTCCATTCCATTCCATTCCATTGAATTCCATTACATTGAATTCCATTCCATTCCATTCCATTCCATGGAATTCCATTCCATTCCGTTCCGTTCCATTCCGTTCCGTTCCGTACCGTTCCATTCCATTCCATTCCATTCCATTGAATTCCGTTCCATTCCATTGAATTCCATTCCATTCCGTTCCATTCCATTGAATTCCGTTCCGTTCCGTTCCGTTCCGTTCCGTTCCATTCCGTTCCATTCCGTTCCATTCCGTTCTACTCGGGTTGATTCCATTCTATTCCATTCCATTCCACTCGATTCCATTCCATTCGATTCCATTCCATTCCATTCCATTCCGTTCTACTCGGGTTCATTCCATTCCATTCCTTTCCGTTCCGTTCCGTTCCGTTCTACTCGGGTTGATTCCATTCTATTCCATTCCATTCCATTCGATTCCATTCTATTCCATTCGATTCCATTCTATTCAATTCGATTCCATTCCATTCCATTCCATTCCATTCCATTCCATTGAATTCCATTCCATTCCATTCCGTTCCATTCCATTCCGTTCCATTCCATTCCATTCCATTCCATTCCATTCCATTGAATTCCATTCCATTCCATTCCATTCCATTGAATTCTGTTCCATTCAATTCCATTCCATTCCATTCCGTTCTACTCGGGTTGATTCCATTCTATTCCATTCCGTTCCGTTCCGTTCCGTTCCGTTCCTTTCCGTTCCATTCCATTCCACTCGGGTTGGTTCCATTCTATTCCATTCCATTGCATTCGATTCCATTCGATTCCATTCGATTCCATTCGATTCCATTCGATTCCATTCGATTCCATTCGATTCCATTCCATTCCATTGAATTCCGTTCCATTCCATTCCATTCCATTGAATTCCGTTCCATTCCATTCCATTCCATTCCATTCCATTCCATTCCATTCCATTTGAATTCCATTCCATTCCATTCCGTTCCATTCCATTCCATTCCATTCCATTCCATTCTACTCGGGTTGATTCCATTCTATTCCATTCCATTCCATTCGATTCCATTCGATTCCATTCGATTCCATTCGATTCCATTCCATTCCATTCCATTCCATTCCACTGAATTCCATACCATTGAATTCCATTCCATTCCATTCCATTCCATCGAATTCCATTCCAGTCCGTTCCATTCCGTTCCGTTCCGTTCCGTTCCGTTCCATTCCATTCCATTCCATTCCATGGAATTCCATTCCATTCCATTCCATTCCATTCCGTTCCATTCCATTCCGTTCCATTCCATTCCATTCCATTCCATTCCGTTCCGTTCCATTCCGTTCCATTCCGTTCCATTCCATTGAATTCCGTTCCATTGCATTGAATTCCGTTCCATTCCATTCCATTCCTTTCCGTTCCGTTCCGTTCCGTTCCGTTCCGTTCCGTTCTACTTGGGTTGATTCCATTCTATTCCATTCCATTCCATTCGATTCCATTCTATTCCATTCGATTCCATTCGATTCAATTCAATTCCATTCCATTCCATTCCATTCCATTCCATTCCATTGAATTCCATTCCATTCCATTCCATTGAATTCCATTCCATTCCATTCCATTGAATTCCATTCCATTCCATTGAATTCCATTCCATTCCATTCCATTCGATTCCATTCCATTCCATTGAATTCCATTCCATTCCATTCCATTCCATTCCATTCCATTGAATTCCATTCCATTGAATTCCATTCCATTCCATTGAATTCCATTCCAATCCATTCCATTCCATTGAATTCCGTTCCATTCCATTCCATTCCGTTCCATTCCATTTGAATTCCATTCCATTCCATTCCATTCCATTCCATTCTACTCGGGTTGATTCCATTCTATTCCATTCCATTCCATTCCATTCCATTCGATTCCATTCGATTCCATTCCATTCCATTCAATTCCATTGAATTCCATTCCATTCCATTCCATTCCATCCCATTCCATTGAATTCCATTCCATTCCATTCCATTCCATGCAATTCCATTCCATTCCATTGACTTCCATTCCATTCCATTCCGTTCCATTCCATTATGTTCCATTCCATTCCATTCCATTCCATTCCATTCAATTCCATTGACTTCCATTCCATTCCTTTCCGTTCCATTCCATTATGTTCCATTCCATTCCATTCCATTCCATTCCATTCCATTCCGTTCCGTTCCATTCCGTTCCATTCCGTTCCATTCCATTGAATTCTGATCCATTGCATTGAATTCCTTTCCATTCCTTTCCATTCCTTTCCGTTCCGTTCCGTTCCCTTCTACTCGGGTTGATTCCATTCTATTCCATTCCATTCCATTCGATTCCATTCGATTCCATTCGATTCCATTCGATTCCATTCCATTCCATTCCATTCCATTCCATTCCATTGAATTCCTTTCCATTCCATTGAATTCCATTCCATTCCATTCCATTCGATTCCATTCGATTCCATTGAATTCCATTCCATTCCATTCCATTCCATTCCATTCCATTGAATTCCATTGAATTCCATTCCAATGAATTCCATTCCATTCCATTCCATTCAATTCCATTCCATTCCATTGAATTAATTTCCATTCCATTCCATTCCATTCCATTCCATTCTATTCCATCGAATTCCATTCCATTCCATTCCATTCCATTCCATTCCATTCCATTCCATTCCATTCTACTCGGGTTGATTCCATTCTATTCCATTCCATTCCATTCGATTCCATTCGATTCCAATCCATTCCATTCCATTCCATTCCATTCAATTGAATTCCATTCCATTCCATTCCATTCCATTCCATTCCATTCCATTCCGTTCCATTCCATTCCATCGAATTCCATTCCATTCCATTCCATTCCATTCCATTAAATTCCATTCCATTCCGTTCCGTTCCGTTCCGTTCCGTTTCGTTCTGTTCCGTTCCGTTCCATTCCATTCCATTCCATTCCATTCCATTGAATTCCGTTCCATTCCATTGAATTCTGTTCCGTTCCGTTCCATTCCGTTCCGTTCCATTCCGTTCCATCCCGTTCCTTTCCGTTCTACTCGGGTTGATTCCATTCTATTCCATTCCATTCCATTCGATTCCATTCGATTCCATTCGAATCCATTCGATTCCATTCGATTCCATTCGATTCCATTCCATTCCATTGAATTCCATTCCATTCCATTCCATTCCATTGAATTCCGTTCCATTCCATTCAATTCCATTCCATTCCATTCCTTTCCGTTCCGTTCCGTTCCGTTCCGTTCCGTTCTACTCGGGTTGATTCCATTCTATTCCATTCCATTCCATTCGATTCCATTCGATTCCATTCGATTCCATTCGATTCCATTCCATTCCATTCCATTCCATTCCATTCCATTGAATTCCTTTCCATTCCATTGAATTCCATTCCATTCCATTCCATTCGATTCCATTCGATTCCATTGAATTCCATTCCATTCCATTCCATTCCATTCCATTCCATTGAATTCCATTGAATTCCATTCCAATGAATTCCATTCCATTCCATTCCATTCAATTCCATTCCATTCCATTGAATTAATTTCCATTCCATTCCATTCCATTCCATTCCATTCTATTCCATCGAATTCCATTCCATTCCATTCCATTCCATTCCATTCCATTCCATTCCATTCCATTCTACTCGGGTTGATTCCATTCTATTCCATTCCATTCCATTCGATTCCATTCGATTCCAATCCATTCCATTCCATTCCATTCCATTCAATTGAATTCCATTCCATTCCATTCCATTCCATTCCATTCCATTCCATTCCGTTCCATTCCATTCCATCGAATTCCATTCCATTCCATTCCATTCCATTCCATTAAATTCCATTCCATTCCGTTCCGTTCCGTTCCGTTCCGTTTCGTTCTGTTCCGTTCCGTTCCATTCCATTCCATTCCATTCCATTCCATTGAATTCCGTTCCATTCCATTGAATTCTGTTCCGTTCCGTTCCATTCCGTTCCGTTCCATTCCGTTCCATCCCGTTCCTTTCCGTTCTACTCGGGTTGATTCCATTCTATTCCATTCCATTCCATTCGATTCCATTCGATTCCATTCGAATCCATTCGATTCCATTCGATTCCATTCGATTCCATTCCATTCCATTGAATTCCATTCCATTCCATTCCATTCCATTGAATTCCGTTCCATTCCATTCAATTCCATTCCATTCCATTCCTTTCCGTTCCGTTCCGTTCCGTTCCGTTCCGTTCTACTCGGGTTGTTTCCATTCTATTCCATTCCATTCCATTCGATTCCATTCTATTCCATTCGATTCCATTCGATTCAATTCGATTCCATTCCATTCCATTCCATTCCATTCCATTCCATTCCATTCCATTGAATTCCATTCCGTTCCATTCCGTTCCATTCCATTGAATTCCGATCCATTGCATTGAATTCCGTTCCATTCCATTCCATTCCTTTCCGTTCTGTTCAGTTCCGTTCCGTTCCGTTCTACTCGGATTGATTCCATTCTATTCCATTCCATTCCATTCGATTCCATTCGATTCCATTCGATTCCATTCGACTCCATTCCATTCCATTCCATTCCATTCCATTCCATTCCATTCCATTCCATTGAACTCCATTCCATTCCATTCCATTCCATTCCCTTCCATTCCATTGAATTCCATTCCATTCCATTCCATTCCATTGAATTCTGTTCCATTCCATTCCATTCCATTCCATTCCATTCCGTTCTACTCCGGTTGATTCCATTCTATTCCATTCCGTTCCGTTCCGTTCCGTTCCGTTCCGTTCCATTCCACTCGGGTTGATTCCATTCTATTCCATTCCATTCCATTCCATTCCATTCGATTCCATTCGATTCCATTCGATTCCATTCGATTCCATTCGATTCCATTCCATTCCATTGAATTCCATTCCATTCCATTCCATTGAATTCCGTTCCATTCCATTCAATTCCATTCCATTCCATTCCATTCCATTCCATTTGAATTCCATTCCATTCCATTCCATTCCATTCCATTCCATTCCATTCCATTCCATTCTACTCGGGTTGATTCCATTCTATTACATTCCATTCCATTCGATTCCATTCGATTCCATTCGATTCCATTCGATTCCATTCCATTCCATTCCATTCAATTGAATTCCATTCCATTCCATTCCATTCCATTCCATTCCATTGAATTCCATTCCATTCCATTCCATTCCATTCCATTCCATTCCATTCCATTCCATTCCATTCCATTGAATTCCGTTCCATTCCATTCCATTCCATTCCATTCCATTCCATTGAATTCCATTACATTGAATTCCATTCCATTCCATTCCATTCCATGGAATTCCATTCCATTCCGTTCCGTTCCATTCCGTTCCGTTCCGTACCGTTCCATTCCATTCCATTCCATTCCATTGAATTCCGTTCCATTCCATTGAATTCCATTCCATTCCGTGCCATTCCATTGAATTCCGTTCCGTTCCGTTCCGTTCTGTTCCGTTCCATTCCGTTCCATTCCGTTCCATTCCGTTCTACTCGGGTTGATTCCATTCTATTCCATTCCATTCCACTCGATTCCATTCCATTCGATTCCATTCCATTCCATTCCATTCCGTTCTACTCGGGTTCATTCCATTCCATTCCTTTCCGTTCCGTTCCGTTCCGTTCTACTCGGGTTGATTCCATTCTATTCCATTCGATTCCATTCGATTCCAATCCATTCCATTCCATTCCATTCCATTCCATTGAATTCCATTCCATTCCATTCCATTCCATTCCATTCCATTCCATTCCGTTCCATTCCATTCCATCGAATTCCATTCCATTCCATTCCATTCCATTCCATTAAATTCCATTCCATTCCGTTCCGTTCCGTTCCGTTCCGTTTCGTTCTGTTCCGTTCCGTTCCATTCCATTGAATTCCGATCCATTGCATTGAATTCCGTTCCATTCCATTCCATTCCTTTCCGTTCCGTTCCATTCCGTTCCGTTCCGTTCTACTCGGGTTGATTCCATTCTATTCCATTCCATTCCATTCGATTCCAATGTATTCCATTCGATTCCATTCGATTCAATTCGATTCCATTCCATTCCATTCCATTCCATTCCATTGAATTCCATTCCATTCCATTCCGTTCCATTCCATTCCGTTCCATTCCATTACGTTCCGTTCCATTCCGTTCCATTCCGTTCCATTCCATTGAATACCGATCCATTGCATTGAATTCCGTTCCATTCCATTCCATTCCTTTCCGTTCCGTTCCGTTCCGTTCCATTCCGTTCTACTCGGATTGATTCCATTCTATTCCATTCCATTCCATTCGATTCCATTCGATTCCATCCGATTCCATTCCATTCCATTCCATTCCATTCCATTCCATGGAACTCCATTCCATTCCATTCCATTCCATTCCATTCCATTCCATTGAATTCCATTCCATTCCATTCCATTCCATTGAAATCTGTTCCATTCAATTCCATTCCATTCCATTCCGTTCTACTCGGGTTGATTCCATTCTATTCCATTCCGTTCCGTTCCGTTCCGTTCCGTTCCTTTCCGTTCCATTCCATTCCACTCGGGTTGGTTCCATTCTATTCCATTCCATTGCATTCGATTCCATTCGATTCCATTCGATTCCATTCGATTCCATTCGATTCCATTCGATTCCATTCCATTCCATTGAATTCCGTTCCATTCCATTCCATTCCATTCCATTCCATTCCATTCCGTTCCATTCCATTCCATCGAATTCCATTCCATTATATTCCATTCCATTCCATTAACTTCCATTCCATTCCGTTCCGTTCCGTTCCATTCCGTTCCGTTTCGTTCTGTTCCGTTCCGTTCCATTCCATTCCATTCCATTCCATTCCATTGAATTCCGTTCCATTCCATTGAATTCCATTCCATTTCGTTCCATTCCATTGAATTCTGTTCCGTTCCGTTCCATTCCGTTCCGTTCCATTCCGTTCCATTCCGTTCTTTCCGTTCTACTCGGGTTGATTCCATTCTATTCCATTCCATTCCATTCGATTCCATTCGATTCCATTCGAATCCATTCGATTCCATTCGATTCCATTCGATTCCATTCCATTCCATTGAATTCCATTCCATTCCATTCCATTCCATTGAATTCCGTTCCATTCCATTCAATTCCATTCCATTCCATTCCTTTCCGTTCCGTTCCGTTCCGTTCCATTCCGTTCTACTCGGGTTGATTCCATTCTATTCCATTCCATTCCATTCGATTCCATTCTATTCCATTCGATTCCATTCTATTCAATTCGATTCCATTCCATTCCATTCCATTCCATTCCATTCCATTCCATTCCATTGAATTCCATTCCATTCCATTCCGTTCCATTCCATTCCGTTCCATTCCATTCCATTCCATTCCATTCCATTCCATTACGTTCCGTTCCATTCCGTTCCATTCCATTGAATTCCGATCCATTGCATTGAATTCCGTTCCATTCCATTCCATTCCTTTCCGTTCCGTTCCGTTCCGTTCCGTTCCGTTCTACTCGGGTTGATTCCATTCTATTCCATTCCATTCCATTCGATTCCAATCTATTCCATTCGATTCCATTCGATTCAATTCGATTCCATTCCATTCCATTCCATTCCATTCCATTGAATTCCATTCCATTCCATTCCGTTCCATTCCATTCCGTTCCATTCCATTACGTTCCGTTCCATTCCGTTCCATTCCGTTCCATTCCATTGAATTCCGATCCATTGCATTGAATTCCGTTCCATTCCATTCCATTCCTTTCCGTTCCGTTCCGTTCCGTTCCATTCCGTTCTACTCGGATTGATTCCATTCTATTCCATTCCATTCCATTCGATTACATTCGATTCCATTCGATTCCATTCCATTCCATTCCATTCCATTCCATTCCATTCCATTGAATTCCTTTCCATTCCATTGAATTCCATTCCATTCCATTCCATTCGATTCCATTCGATTCCATTGAATTCCATTCCATTCCATTCCTTTCCATTCCATTCCATTCCATTCCATTCCATTCCATTGAATTCCATTGAATTCCATTCCAATGAATTCCATTCCATTCCATTCCATTCCATTCCATTCCATTCCATTCCATAGAATTAATTTCCATTCCATTCCATTCCATTCCATTCCATTCCATTCCATTCTATTCCATCGAATTCCATTCCATTCCATTCCATTCCATTCCATTCCATTCCATTCCATTCCATTCTACTCGGGTTGATTCCATTCTATTCCATTCCATTCCATTCGATTCCATTCGATTCCATTCCATTCCATTCCATTCCATTCCATTCAATTGAATTCCATTCCATTCCATTCCATTCCATTCCATTCCATTCCATTCCGTTCCATTCCATTCCATCGAATTCCATTCCATTCCATTCCTTTCCATTCCATTGAATTCCATTCCATTCCGTTCCGTTCCGTTCCGTTCCGCTCCGTTTCGTTCCGTTCCGTTCCGTTCCATTCCATTCCATTCCATTCCATTGAATTCCGTTCCATTCCATTGAATTCCATTCCATTTCGTTCCATTCCATTTAATTCTGTTCCGTTCCATTCCGTTCCGTTCCGTTTCGTTCCGTTCCGTTCCGTTCCATTCCATTCCATTCCATTCCATTGAATTCCATTCCATTCCATTCCATTCCATTGAATTCCATTCCATTCCATTCCATTCGATTCCATTCCATTCCATGGAATTCCATTCCATTCCATTCCATTCCATTCCATTCCATTCCATTCCATTCCATTCCATTGAATTCCATTGAATTCCATTCCATTCCATTGAATTCCATTCCTTTCCATTCCATTCCATTGAATTCCGTTCAATTCCATTCCATTCCATTCCATTCCATTCCATTCCATTCGAATTCCATTCCATTCCATTCCATTCCATTCCATTCCATTCCATTCCATTCCATTGCATTCCATTCTACTCGGGTTGATTCCTTTCTATTCCATTCCATTCCATTCGATTCCATTCGATTCCTTTCGATTCCATTCCATTCCATTCCATTCCATTGAATTCCGTTCCATTGAATTCCATTCCTTTCCGTTCCGTTCCGTTCCGTTCTGTTCCATTCTACTCGGGTTGATTCCATTCTATTCCTTTACATTCCATTCGATTCCATTCGATTCCATTCCATTCCATTCCATTTGAATTCCATTGCATTCCATTCCATTCCATTCCATTCCATTCCATTCCATCGAATTCCATTCCATTCGATTCCATTCCATTCCATTCCATTCCATTCCATTCCATTCTACTCGGGTTGATTCCATTCTATTCCATTCCATTCCATTCGATTCCATTCGATTCCATTCGATTCCATTCGATTCCATTCCATTCCATTCCATTCAATTGAATTCCATTCCATTCCATTCCATTCCATTCCATTCCATTCCATTCCATTGAATTCCATTGAATTCCATTCCATTGAATTCCATTCCATTCCATTGAATTCCATTCCATTCCATTCCATTCCATTCCATTCCGTTCCATTCCATTCCGTTCCATTCCATTCCATTCCTTTCCATTCCATTCCGTTCCGTTCCATTCCTTTCCATTCCGTTCCATTCCATTGAATTCCGTTCCATTGCATTGAATTCCGTTCCATTCCATTCCATTCCTTTCCGTTCCGTTCCATTCCGTTCCGTTCCGTTCCGTTCCGTTCTACTCGGGTTGATTCCATTCTATTCCATTCCATTCCATTCGATTCCATTCTATTCCATTCGATTCCATTCGATTCAATTCGATTCCATTCCATTCCATTCCATTCCATTCCATTCCATTCCATTCCATTCCATTGAATTCCATTCCATTCCATTCCATTCCATTCCATTCCGTTCTACTCGGGTTGATTCCATTCTATTCCATTCCGTTCCGTTCCGTTCCGTTCCGTTCCTTTCCGTTCCATTCCATTCCACTCGGGTTGGTTCCATTCTATTCCATTCCATTGCATTCGATTCCATTCGATTCCATTCGATTCCATTCGATTCCATTCGATTCCATTCGATTCCATTCGATTCCATTCCATTCCATTGAATTCCGTTCCATTCCATTCCATTCCATTGAATTCCGTTCCATTCCATTCAATTCCATTCCATTCCATTCCATTCCATTTGAATTCCATTCCATTCCATTCCATTCCATTCCATTCCGTTCCATTCCATTCCATTCCTTTCCATTCCATTCCGTTCCGTTCCATTCCTTTCCATTCCGTTCCATTCCATTGAATTCCGTTCCATTGCATTGAATTCCGTTCCATTCCATTCCATTCCTTTCCGTTCCGTTCCATTCCGTTCCGTTCCGTTCCGTTCTACTCGGGTTGATTCCATTCTATTCCATTCCATTCCATTCGATTCCATTCTATTCCATTCGATTCCATTCGATTCAATTCGATTCCATTCCATTCCATTCCATTCCATTCCATTCCATTCCATTCCATTGAATTCCATTCCATTCCATTCCATTCCATTCCATTCCATTCCATTCCATTCCATTCCATTGAATTCCATTCCATTCCATTCCATTCCATTGAATTCTGTTCCATTCAATTCCATTCCATTCCATTCCGTTCTACTCGGGTTGATTCCATTCTATTCCATTCCGTTCCGTTCCGTTCCGTTCCGTTCCTTTCCGTTCCATTCCATTCCACTCGGGTTGGTTCCATTCTATTCCATTCCATTGCATTCGATTCCATTCGATTCCATTCGATTCCATTCGATTCCATTCGATTCCATTCGATTCCATTCGATTCCATTCCATTCCATTGAATTCCGTTCCATTCCATTCCATTCCATTGAATTCCGTTCCATTCCATTCAATTCCATTCCATTCCATTCCATTCCATTTGAATTCCATTCCATTCCATTCCGTTCCATTCCATTCCATTCCATTCCATTCCATTCCATTCCATTCCATTCTACTCGGGTTGATTCCATTCTATTCCTTTACATTCCATTCGATTCCATTCGATTCCATTCCATTCCATTCCATTCCATTCCATGGAATTCCATTCCATTCCATTCCATTCCATTCCATTCCATGGAATTCCATTCCATTCCATTCCATTCCATTCCGTTCCATTCCATTCCGTTCCATTCCATTCCATTCCATTCCATTCCGTTCCGTTCCATTCCATTCCATTCCGTTCCATTCCATTGAATTCCTTTCCATTGCATTGAATTCCGTTCCATTCCATTCCATTCCTTTCAGTTCCATTCCGTTCCGTTCCGTTCCGTTCCGTTCTACTCGGGTTGATTCCATTCTATTCCATTCCATTCCATTCGATTCCATTCTATTCCATTCGATTCCATTCGATTCAATTCGATTCCATTCCATTCCATTCCATTCCATTCCATTCCATTGAATTCCATTCCATTCCATTCCATTCCATTCCATTCCATTCCATTCCATTGAATTCCATTCCATTCCATTGAATTCCATTCCATTCCATTCCATTCGATTCCATTCCATTCCATTCCATTCCATTCCATTCCATTCCATTCCATTGAATTCCATTCCATTGAATTCCATTCCATTCCATTGAATTCCATTCCAATCCATTCCATTCCATTGAATTCCGTTCCATTCCATTCCATTCCGTTCCATTCCATTTGAATTCCATTCCATTCCATTCCATTCCATTCCATTCTACTCGGGTTGATTCCATTCTATTCCATTCCATTCCATTCGATTCCATTCGATGCCATTCGATTCCATTCGATTCCATTCGATTCCATTCCATTCCATTCCATTCCATTCCATTGAATTCCATTCCATTGAATTCCATTCCATTCCATTGAATTCCATTCCATTCCATTCCATTCCACTGAAGTCCGTTCCATTCCATTCCATTCCACTCCATTCCATTCCATTGAATTCCATACCATTGAATTCCATTCCATTCCATTCCATTCCATTTAATTCCATTCCAGTCCGTTCCGTTCCGTTCCGTTCCGTTCCGTTCCGTTCCATTCCATTCCATTCCATTCCATGGAATTCCATTCCATTCCATTCCATTCCATGGAATTCCATTCCATTCCATTCCATTCCATGGAATTCCATTCCATTCCATTCCATTCCATTCCGTTCCATTCCATTCCGTTCCATTCCATTCCATTCCATTCCATTCCGTTCCGTTCCATTCCATTCCATTCCGTTCCATTCCATTGAATTCCGTTCCATTGCATTGAATTCCGTTCCATTCCATTCCATTCCTTTCAGTTCCGTTCCGTTCCGTTCCGTTCCGTTCCGTTCTACTCGGGTTGATTCCATTCTATTCCATTCCATTCCATTCGATTCCATTCTATTCCATTCGATTCCATTCGATTCAATTCGATTCCATTCCATTCCATTCCATTCCATTCCATTCCATTGAATTCCATTCCATTCCATTCCATTCCATTCCATTCCATTCCATTCCATTGAATTCCATTCCATTCCATTGAATTCCATTCCATTCCATTCCATTCGATTCCATTCCATTCCATTCCATTCCATTCCATTCCATTCCATTCCATTGAATTCCATTCCATTGAATTCCATTCCATTCCATTGAATTCCATTCCAATCCATTCCATTCCATTGAATTCCGTTCCATTCCATTCCATTCCGTTCCATTCCATTTGAATTCCATTCCATTCCATTCCATTCCATTCCATTCTACTCGGGTTGATTCCATTCTATTCCATTCCATTCCATTCGATTCCATTCGATTCCATTCCATTCCATTCCATTCCATTCCATTCCATTCCATTGAATTCCATTCCATTGAATTCCATTCCATTCCATTGAATTCCATTCCAATCCATTCCATTCCATTGAATTCCGTTCCATTCCATTCCATTCCGTTCCATTCCATTTGAATTCCATTCCATTCCATTCCATTCCATTCCATTCTACTCGGGTTGATTCCATTCTATTCCATTCCATTCCATTCGATTCCATTCGATTCCATTCGATTCCATTCCATTCCATTGAATTCCATTGAATTCCATTCCATTCCATTCCATTCCATCCCATTCCATTGAATTCCATTCCATTCCATTCCATTCCATGGAATTCAATTCCATTCCATTCCATTCCATGGAATTCCATTCCATTCCATTGAATTCCATTCCATTCCATTATGTTCCATTCCATTCCATTCCATTCCATTCCATTCCATTCCGTTCCGTTCCATTCCGTTCTATTCCGTTCCATTCCATTGAATTCCGATCCATTGCATTGAATTCCTTTCCATTCCATTCCATTCCTTTCCGTTCCGTTCCGTTCCGTTCTACTCGGGTTGATTCCATTCTATTCCATTCCATTCCATTCGATTCCATTCGATTCCATTCGATTCCATTCGATTCCATTCGATTCCATTCCATTCCATTCCATTCCATTCCATTCCATTCCATTCCATTCCATTGAATTCCTTTCCATTCCATTGAATTCCATTCCATTCCATTCCATTCGATTCCATTCGATTCCATTGAATTCCCTTCCATTCCATTCCTTTCCATTCCATTCCATTCCATTCCATTCCATTCCATTGAATTCCATTGAATTCCATTCCAATGAATTCCATTCCATTCCATTCCATTCCATTCCATTCCATTCCATTGAATTAATTTCCATTCCATTCCATTCCATTCCATTCCATTCTATTCCATCGAATTCCATTCCATTCCATTCCATTCCATTCCATTGAATTCCGTTCCATTCCATTGAATTCCATTCCATTTCGTTCCATTCCATTGAATTCTGTTCCGTTCCGTTCCATTCCGTTCCGTTCCATTCCGTTCCATTCCGTTCCTTTCCGTTCTACTCGGGTTGAATCCATTCTATTCCATTCCATTCCATTCGATTCCATTCGATTCCATTCGAATCCATTCGATTCCATTCGATTCCATTCGATTCCATTCCATTCCATTGAATTCCATTCCATTCCATTCCATTCCATTGAATTCCGTTCCATTCCATTCAATTCCATTCCATTCCATTCCTTTCCGTTCCATTCCGTTCCGTTCCGTTCCGTTCCGTTCTACTCGGGTTGTTTCCATTCTATTCCATTCCATTCCATTCGATTCCATTCTATTCCATTCGATTCCATTCGATTCAATTCGATTCAATTCCATTCCATTCCATTCCATTCCATTCCATTCCATTCCATTCCATTGAATTCCATTCCATTCCATTCCGTTCCATTCCATTCCGTTCCATTCCATTCCATTCCATTCCATTCCATTACATTACATTCCCTTCCATTCCGTTCCATTCCGTTCCATTCCATTGAATTCCGATCCATTGCATTGAATTCCGTTCCATTCCATTCCATTCCTTTCCGTTCCGTTCCGTTCCGTTCCGTTCAGTTCTACTCGGATTGATTCCATTCTATTCCATTCCATTCCATTCCATTCCATTCGATTCCATTCGATTCCATTCGACTCCATTCCATTCCATTCCATTCCATTCCATTCCATTCCATTCCATTCCATTGAACTCCATTCCATTCCATTCCATTCCATTCCATTCCATTCCATTCCATTCCGTTCCATTCCATTCCATTCCATTCCATTCCGTTCCGTTCCATTCCATTCCATTCCGTTCCATTCCATTGAATTCCGTTCCATTGCATTGAATTCCGTTCCATTCCATTCCATTCCTTTCAGTTCCGTTCCGTTCCGTTCCGTTCCGTTCCGTTCTACTCGGGTTGATTCCATTCTATTCCATTCCATTCCATTCGATTCCATTCTATTCCATTCGATTCCATTCGATTCAATTCGATTCCATTCCATTCCATTCCATTCCATTCCATTCCATTGAATTCCATTCCATTCCATTCCATTCCATTCCATTCCATTCCATTCCATTGAATTCCATTCCATTCCATTGAATTCCATTCCATTCCATTCCATTCGATTCCATTCCATTCCATTCCATTCCATTCCATTCCATTCCATTCCATTCCATTGAATTCCATTCCATTGAATTCCATTCCATTCCATTGAATTCCATTCCAATCCATTCCATTCCATTGAATTCCGTTCCATTCCATTCCATTCCGTTCCATTCCATTTGAATTCCATTCCATTCCATTCCATTCCATTCCATTCTACTCGGGTTGATTCCATTCTATTCCATTCCATTCCATTCGATTCCATTCGATGCCATTCGATTCCATTCGATTCCATTCGATTCCATTCCATTCCATTCCATTCCATTCCATTGAATTCCATTCCATTGAATTCCATTCCATTCCATTGAATTCCATTCCATTCCATTCCATTCCACTGAAGTCCGTTCCATTCCATTCCATTCCACTCCATTCCATTCCATTGAATTCCATACCATTGAATTCCATTCCATTCCATTCCATTCCATTTAATTCCATTCCAGTCCGTTCCGTTCCGTTCCGTTCCGTTCCGTTCCGTTCCATTCCATTCCATTCCATTCCATGGAATTCCATTCCATTCCATTCCATTCCATGGAATTCCATTCCATTCCATTCCATTCCATTCCGTTCCATTCCATTCCGTTCCATTCCATTCCATTCCATTCCATTCCGTTCCGTTCCATTCCATTCCATTCCGTTCCATTCCATTGAATTCCGTTCCATTGCATTGAATTCCGTTCCATTCCATTCCATTCCTTTCAGTTCCGTTCCGTTCCGTTCCGTTCCGTTCCGTTCTACTCGGGTTGATTCCATTCTATTCCATTCCATTCCATTCGATTCCATTCTATTCCATTCGATTCCATTCGATTCAATTCGATTCCATTCCATTCCATTCCATTCCATTCCAATCCATTGAATTCCATTCCATTCCATTCCATTCCATTCCATTCCATTCCATTCCATTGAATTCCATTCCATTCCATTGAATTCCATTCCATTCCATTCCATTCGATTCCATTCCATTCCATTCCATTCCATTCCATTCCATTCCATTCCATTGAATTCCATTCCATTGAATTCCATTCCATTCCATTGAATTCCATTCCAATCCATTCCATTCCATTGAATTCCGTTCCATTCCATTCCATTCCGTTCCATTCCATTTGAATTCCATTCCATTCCATTCCATTCCATTCCATTCTACTCGGGTTGATTCCATTCTATTCCATTCCATTCCATTCGATTCCATTCGATTCCATTCCATTCCATTCCATTCCATTCCATTCCATTCCATTCCATTCCATTGAATTCCATTCCATTGAATTCCATTCCATTCCATTGAATTCCATTCCAATCCATTCCATTCCATTGAATTCCGTTCCATTCCATTCCATTCCGTTCCATTCCATTTGAATTCCATTCCATTCCATTCCATTCCATTCCATTCTACTCGGGTTGATTCCATTCTATTCCATTCCATTCCATTCGATTCCATTCGATTCCATTCGATTCCATTCCATTCCATTGAATTCCATTGAATTCCATTCCATTCCATTCCATTCCATCCCATTCCATTGAATTCCATTCCATTCCATTCCATTCCATGGAATTCAATTCCATTCCATTCCATTCCATGGAATTCCATTCCATTCCATTGAATTCCATTCCATTCCATTCCGTTCCATTCCATTATGTTCCATTCCATTCCATTCCATTCCATTCCATTCCATTCCGTTCCGTTCCATTCCGTTCTATTCCGTTCCATTCCATTGAATTCCGATCCATTGCATTGAATTCCTTTCCATTCCATTCCATTCCTTTCCGTTCCGTTCCGTTCCGTTCTACTCGGGTTGATTCCATTCTATTCCATTCCATTCCAATCCATTCCGTTCCATTCCATTGAATTCCATTCCATTCCATTCCATTCCATTCCATTCCATTCCATTCCATTCCATTCCATGGAATTCCGTTCCATTCCATTCCATTCCGTTCCGTTCCGTCCCGTTCCGTTCCGTTCCGTTCCGTTGCGTTCCGTTCCGTTCTACTCTGGTTGATTCCATTCTATTCCATTCCATTCCGTTCGATTCCATTCGATTCCATTCGATTCCACTCCATTCCATTCCATAGAATTCCATTCCATTCCATTCCATTCCATTGAATTCCATTCCATTCCATTCCATTCCATTGAATTCCATTCCATTCCATTCCATTCCATTCCATTCCATTCCATTCCATTCCATTCCATTCCATTCCATTCCATTCCATTCTACTGTTGTCCATTCCATTCCATTCCATTCCATTCCATTCCATTCCATTCCATTCCATTCCTTTCCATTCCATTGCATTCCATTGCATTCCATTCCATTCCATTCCATTCCATTCCATTCCATTCCATTCCACTCCACTCCACTCCACTCCACTCCATTCCACTCCACTCCACTCCGGTACATTCCATTCCATTCCATTCCATTCCATTCCATTCCATTCCATTCCGTGCTTCTCGGGTACATTCCGTTCCGTTCCATTCCATTCCATTCCATTCCATTCCGTTCCAGTGCACTCTACTCCACTCCACTCCACTCCACTCCACTCCGGTACATTCCATTCCATTCCATTCCATTCCATTCCATTCCATTTCCATTCCCATTCCATTTCCATTCCCGTTCCATTTCCATTCCCGTTTCTTTTCCATTCCCGTTCCATTTCCATTCCAGTTCCATTACCATTCCCGTTCCATTTCCATTCCCGATCCATTTCCATTCCCGTTCCTTTTCCATTCCCGTTCCATTTCCATTCCCGTTCCGTTACCATTCCCGTTCCATTTCCGTTCCCGTTCCGTTTCCGTTCCCGTTCCATTTCCGTTCTCGTTCCGTTTCCGTTCCCGTTCCATTTCCCTTCCCGTTCCATTTCCGTTCCCGTTCCATTTCCGTTCCCGTTCCATTTCCATTCCCTTTCCATTTCCATTTCATTCCATTCCGTTCTGCTCGGGTACATTCCATTCCATTCCATTGCATTCCATTCCGTTCTGCTCCTGTCCATTCCATTCCATTCCATTCCGTTCCATTCCGTTCTACTCGGGTAGATTCCATTCCATTCCATTCCATTCCATTCCATTCCATTCCATTCCATGGAATTCCATTCCATTCCATTCCATTCCATTCCATTCCATAGAATTCCATTCCATTCCATTCCATTCCATTGAATTCCGTTCCATTCCATTCCATTCCGTTCCGTTCCGTTCCGTTCCGTTGCATTCCGTTCCGTTCCGTTGTGTTCCGTTCCGTTCTACTCGGGTTGATTCCATTCTATTCCATTCCATTCCAATCCGTTCCATTGAATTCTATTCCATTCCATTCCATTCCATGGAATTCCGTTCCATTCCATTCCATTCCGTTCCGTTCCGTCCCGTTCCGTTCCGTTCCGTTGCGTTCCGTTCCGTTCTACTCGGGTTGATTCCATTCTATTCCATTCCATTCCATTCGATTCCATTCGATTCCATTCGATTCCACTCCATTCCATTCCATAGAATTCCATTCCATTCCATTCCATTCCATTGAATTCCATTCCATTCCATTCCATTCCATAGAATTCCATTCCATTCCATTCCATTCCATTGAATTCCATTCCATTCCATTCCATTCCATTCCATTCCATTCCATTCCATTCCATTCCATTCCATTCTACTGGTGTCCATTCCATTCCATTCCATTCCATTCCATTCCATTCCATTCCTTTCCATTCCATTGCATTCCATTGCATTCCATTCCATTCCATTCCATTCCATTCCACTCCACTCCACTCCACTCCACTCCATTCCACTCCACTCCACTCCGGTACATTCCATTCCATTCCATTCCATTCCATTCCATTCCATTCCATTCCGTGCTTCTCAGGTACATTCCATTCCGTTCCATTCCATTCCATTCCATTCCATTCCATTCCATACCGTTCCAGTGCACTCTACTCCACTCCACTCCACTCCACTCCACTCCGGTACATTCCATTGCATTCCATTCCATTCCATTCCATTCCATTCCATTTCCATTCCCATTCCATTTCCATTCCCGTTCCATTTCCATTCCCGTTTCTTTTCCATTACCGTTCCATTTCCATTCCAGTTCCATTACCATTCCCGTTCCATTTCCATTCCCGATCCATTTCCATTCCCGTTCCATTTCCATTCCCGTTCCATTTCCATTCCCGTTCCGTTACCATTCCCGTTCCATTTCCGTTCCCGTTCCGTTTCCATTCCCGTTCCATTTCCATTCTCGTTCCGTTTCCGTTCCCGTTCCATTTCCATTCCCGTTCCATTTCCGTTCCCGTTCCATTTCCATTCCCGTTCCATTTCCATTCCCTTTCCATTTCCATTTCATTCCATTCCGTTCTGCTCGGGTACATTCCATTCCATTCCATTGCATTCCATTCCGTTCTGCTCCTGTCCATTCCATTCCATTCCATTCCGTTCCATTCCGTTCTACTCGGGTAGATTCCATTCCATTCCATTCCATTCCATTCCATTCCATTCCATTCCATTCCATTCCATTCTACTGGTGTCCATTCCATTCCATTCCATTCCATTCCATTCCATTCCATTCCATTGCATTCCATTCCATTCCATTCCATTCCGTTCCGTTCTACTCGGTTACATTCCATTCAATTACATTCCATTCCGTTCTACTCGATTCCATTCCATTCCATTCCATTCCATTCCATTCCAATCCATTCCATTCCATTCCATTCCGTTCTACTCGTGTATATTCCATTCCATTCCATTCCATTCCATTCCATTCCATTCCATTCCATTCCATTCCATTCCATTCCGTTCCGTTCTACTTTGGTACATTCCATTCCATTCCATTCCATTCCATTCCATTCCATTCCATTCCATTCCATTCCATTCCATTCCGTTCTACTCAGGTTGATTCCATTCTATTCCATTCCATTCCATTCCATTCCATTCCATTCCATTCCATTCGATTCCATTCCATTCCATTCCATAGAATTCCATTCCATTCCATTCCATTCCATGGAATTCCATTCCATTCCATTCCATTCCATTCCATTCCATTCCATTGAATTCCATTCCGTTCCATTCCATTCCATGGAATTCCATTCCATTCCATTCCATTCCATTCCATTCCATTCCATTCCATTGAATTCCATTCCATTCCATTCCATTCCATTCCATTCCATCCCATTCCATTCCATTCCATTCCATTCCATTCTACTCGGGTTGATTCCATTCTATTCCATTCCATTCCATTCGATCCCATTTGATTCCATTCGATTCCATTCAATTCCATTCGATTCCATTCCATTCCATTCCATTCCATTCCATTGAATTCCGTTCCATTCCATTCCGTTCCGTTCCGTTCCGTTCCGTTCCGTTGCGTTCCGTTCCGCTCCGTTGTGTTCCGTTCCGTTCTACTCGGGTTGATTCCATTCTATTCCATTCCATTCCAATCCATTCCATTCCATTCCAGTGAATTCCATTCCATTCCATTCCATTCCATTCCATTCCATTCCATTGAATTCCATTCCATTCCATTCCATTCCATTCCATTCCATTCCATTGAATTCCATTCCATTCCATGGAATTCCATGGAATTCCGTTCCATTCCATTCCATTCCGTTCCGTTCCGTCCCGTTCCGTTCCGTTCCGTTCCGTTGCGTTCCGCTCCGTTCTACTCGGGTTGATTCCATTCTATTCCATTCCATTCCATACGATTCCATTCGATTCCATTCGATTCCACTCCATTCCATTCCATAGAATTCCATTCCATTCCATTCCATTCCATTGAATTCCATTCCATTCCATTCCATTCCATTGAATTCCATTCCATTCCATTCCATTCCATTCCATTCCATTCAATTCCATTCGATTCCATTCCATTCCACTCCATTCCATTCCATTCCACTCCATTCCATTCCATTGAATTCCATTCCATTCCATTCCATTCCATTCCATTCCATTCCATGGAATTCCATTCCATTGAATTCCATTCCATTCCATTCCATTCCATTCCAGTGCACTCTACTCCACTCCACTCCACTCCACTCCACTCCACTCCGGTACATTCCATTCCATTCCATTCAATTCCATTCGATTCCATTCCATTCCACTCCATTCCATTCCATTGAATTCCATTCCATTCCATTCCATTCCATTCCATTCCATTCCATTCCATGGAATTCCTTTCCATTCCATTCCATTCCATTCCATTCCATTCCATTCCATTCCATTCCATTCCATTCCACTCCACACCACTCCACTCCACTCCATTCCACTCCACTCCACTCCGGTACATTCCATTCAATTCCATTCCATTCCATTCCATTCCATTCCGTGCTTCTCAGGTACATTCCGTTCCGTTCCATTCCATTCCATTCCATTCCATTCCGTTCCAGTGCACTCTACTCCACTCCACTCCACTCCACTCCGGTACATTCCATTCCATTCCATTCCATTCCATTCCATTCCATTTCCATTCCCATTCCATTTCCATTCCCGTTCCATTTCCATTCCCGTTTCTTTTCCATTCCCGTTCCATTTCCATTCCCGTTCCATTACCATTCCCGTTCCATTTCCATTCCCGATCCATTTCCATTCCCGTTCCTTTTCCATTCCCGTTCCATTTCCATTCCTGTTCCGTTACCATTCCCGTTCCATTTCCGTTCCCGTTCCGTTTCCGTTCCCGTTCCATTTCCGTTCTCGTTCCGTTTCCGTTCCCGTTCCATTTCCATTCCCGTTCCATTTCCGTTCCCGTTCCATTTCCATTCCCGTTCCATTTCCATTCCCTTTCCATTTCCATTTCATTCCATTCCGTTCTGCTCGGGTACATTCCATTCCATTCCATTGCATTCCATTCCGTTCTGCTCCTGTCCATTCCATTCTATTCCATTCCGTTCCATTCCGTTCTACTCGGGTAGATTCCATTCCATTCCATTCCATTCCATTCCATTCCATTCCATTCCATGGAATTCCATGGAATTCCATTCCATTCCATTCCATTCCATTCCATAGAATTCCATTCCATTCCATTCCATTCCATTGAATTCCGTTCCATTCCATTCCATTCCGTTCCGTTCCGTTCCGTTCCGTTCCGTTGCATTCCGTTCCGTTCCGTTGTGTTCCGTTCCGTTCTACTCGGGTTGATTCCATTCTATTCCATTCCATTCCAATCCATTCCATTGAATTCCATTCCATTCCATTCCATTCCATGGAATTCCGTTCCATTCCATTCCATTCCGTACCGTTCCGTCCCGTTCCGTTCCGTTCCGTTCCGTTGCGTTCCGTTCCGTTCTACTCGGGTTGATTCCATTCTATTCCATTCCATTCCATTCGATTCCATTCGATTCCATTCGATTCCACTCCATTCCATTCCATAGAATTCCATTCCATTCCATTCCATTCCATTGAATTCCATTCCATTCCATTCCATTCCATAGAATTCAATCCCATTCCATTCCATTCCATAGAATTCCATTCCATTCCATTCCATTCCATTCCATTCCATTCCATTCCATTGAATTCCATTCCATTCCATTCCATTCCATTCCATTCCATTCCATTCCATTCCATTCCATTCCATTCCATTCCATGGAATTCCGTTCCATTCCATTCCATTCCGTTCCGTTCCGTCCCGTTCCGTTCCGTTCCGTTCCGTTGCGTTCCGTTCCGTTCTACTCGGGTTGATTCCATTCTATTCCATTCCATTCCATTCCATTCCATTCGATTCCATTCGATTCCACTCCATTCCATTCCATAGAATTCCATTCCATTCCATTCCATTCCATTGAATTCCATTCCATTCCATTCCATTCCATAGAATTCCATTCCATTCCATTCCATTCCATTGAATTCCATTCCATTGAATTCCATTCCATTCCATTCCATTCCATTCCATTCCATTGCATTCCATTCCATTCCATTCCATTCCATTCCATTCCATTCCACTCCACTCCACTCCACTCCACTCCATTCCACTCCACTCCACTCCGGTACATTCCATTCCATTCCATTCCATTCCATTCCATTCCATTCCATTCCATTCCATTCCGTGCTTCTCGGGTACATTCCGTTCCGTTCCATTCCATTCCATTCCGTTCCAGTGCACTCTACTCCACTCCACTCCACTCCACTCCACTCCGGTACATTCCATTCCATTCCATTCCATTCCATTCCATTCCATTTCCATTCCCATTCCATTTCCATTCCCGTTCCATTTCCATTCCCGTTTCTTTTCCATTCCCGTTCCATTTCCATTCCAGTTCCATTACCATTCCCGTTCCATTTCCATTCCCGATCCATTTCCATTCCCGTTCCTTTTCCATTCCCGTTCCATTTCCATTCCCGTTCCGTTACCATTCCCGTTCCATTTCCGTTCCCGTTCCGTTTCCGTTCCCGTTCCATTTCCGTTCTCGTTCCGTTTCCGTTCCCGTTCCATTTCCATTCCCGTTCCATTTCCGTTCCCGTTCCATTTCCATTCCCGTTCCATTTCCATTCCCTTTCCATTTCCATTTCATTCCATTCCGTTCTGCTCGGGTACATTCCATTCCATTCCATTGCATTCCATTCCGTTCTGCTCCTGTCCATTCCATTCCATTCCATTCCGTTCCATTCCGTTCTACTCGGGTAGATTCCATTCCATTCCATTCCATTCCATTCCATTCCATTCCATTCCATGGAATTCCATTCCATTCCATTCCATTCCATTCCATTCCATGGAATTCCATTCCATTCCTTTCCATTCCATTCCATTCCATAGAATTCCATTCCATTCCATTCCATTCCATTGAATTCCGTTCCATTCCATTCCATTCCGTTCCGTTCCGTTCCGTTCCGTTCCGTTGCGTTCCGTTCCGTTGCGTTGTGTTCCGTTCCGTTCTACTCGGGTTGATTCCATTCTATTCCATTCCATTCCAATCCATTCCATTGAATTCCATTCCATTCCATTCCATTCCATGGAATTCCGTTCCATTCCATTCCATTCCGTTCCGTTCCGTCCCGTTCCGTTCCGTTCCGTTCCGTTGCGTTCCGTTCCGTTCTACTCGGGTTGATTTCATTCTATTCCATTCCATTCCATTCGATTCCATTCGATTCCATTCGATTCCACTCCATTCCATTCCATAGAATTCCATTCCATTCCTTTCCATTCCATTGAATTCCATTCCATTCCATTCCATTCCATTGAATTCCATTCCATTCCATTCCATTCCATTGAATTCCATTCCATTCCATTCCATTCCATTCCATTCCATTCCATTCCATTCCATTCTACTGGTGTCCATTCCATTCCATTCCATTCCATTCCATTCCATTCCATTCCATTCCTTTCCATTCCATTGCATTCCATTGCATTCCATTCCATTCCATTCCATTCCATTCCATTCCATTCCATTCCATTCCATTCCATTCCATTCCATTCCTTTCCATTCCATTGCATTCCATTGCATTCCATTCCATTCCATTCCATTCCATTCCATTCCATTCCACTCCACTCCACTCCACTCCACTCCATTCCACTCCACTCCACTCCGGTACATTCCATTCCATTCCATTCCATTCCATTCCATTCCATTCCATTCCGTGCTTCTCGGGTACATTCCGTTCCGTTCCATTCCATTCCATTCCGTTCCAGTGCACTCTACTCCACTCCACTCCACTCCACTCCACTCCGGTACATTCCATTCCATTCCATTCCATTCCATTCCATTTCCATTCCCATTCCATTTCCATTCCCGTTCCATTTCCATTCCCGTTTCTTTTCCATTCCCGTTCCATTTCCATTCCAGTTCCATTACCATTCCCGTTCCATTTCCATTCCCGATCCATTTCCATTCCCGTTCCTTTTCCATTCCCGTTCCATTTCCATTCCCGTTCCGTTACCATTCCCGTTCCATTTCCGTTCCCGTTCCGTTTCCGTTCCCGTTCCATTTCCGTTCTCGTTCCGTTTCCGTTCCCGTTCCATTTCCATTCCCGTTCCATTTCCGTTCCCGTTCCATTTCCATTCCCGTTCCATTTCCATTCCCTTTCCATTTCCATTTCATTCCATTCCGTTCTGCTCGGGTACATTCCATTCCATTCCATTGCATTCCATTCCGTTCTGCTCCTGTCCATTCCATTCCATTCCATTCCGTTCCATTCCGTTCTACTCGGTTAGATTCCATTCCATTCCATTCCATTCCATTCCATTCCATTCCATTCCATGGAATTCCATGGAATTCCATTCCATTCCATTCCATTCCATTCCATTCCATTCCATGGAATTCCATTCCATTCCATTCCATTCCATTCCATTCCATAGAATTCCATTCCATTCCATTCCATTCCATTGAATTCCGTTCCATTCCATTCCATTCCGTTCCGTTCCCTTCCGTTCCGTTCCATTGCGTTCCGTTCCGTTGCGTTGTGTTCCGTTCCGTTCTACTCGGGTTGATTCCATTCTATTCCATTCCATTCTAATCCATTCCATTGAATTCCATTCCATTCCATTCCATTCCATGGAATTCCGTTCCATTCCATTCCATTCCATTCCGTTCCGTCCCGTTCCGTTCCGTTCCATTCCGTTGCGTTCCGTTCCGTTCTACTCGGGTTGATTCCATTCTATTCCATTCCATTCCATTCGATTCCATTCGATTCCATTCGATTCCACTCCATTCCATTCCATAGAATTCCATTCCATTCCATTCCATTCCATTGAATTCCATTCCATTCCATTCCATTCCATTGAATTCCATTCCATTCCATTCCATTCCATTGAATTCCATTCCATTCCATTCCATTCCATTCCATTCCATTCCATTCCATTCCATTCCATTCTACTGGTGTCCATTCCATTCCATTCCATTCCATTCCATTCCATTCCATTCCATTCCTTTCCATTCCATTGCATTCCATTGCATTCCATTCCATTCCATTCCATTCCATTCCATTCCTTTCCATTCCATGGAATTCCGTTCCATTCCATTCCATTCCGTTCCGTTCCGTCCCGTTCCGTTCCGTTCCGTTCCGTTGCGTTCCGTTCCGTTCTACTCGGGTTGATTCCATTCTATTCCATTCCATTCCATTCCATTCCATTCGATTCCATTCGATTCCACTCCATTCCATTCCATAGAATTCCATTCCATTCCATTCCATTCCATTGAATTCCATTCCATTCCATTCCATTCCATAGAATTCCATTCCATTCCATTCCATTCCATTGAATTCCATTCCATTCCATTCCATTCCATAGAATTCCATTCCATTCCATTCCATTCCATTGAATTCCATTCCATTCCATTCCATAGAATTCCATTGAATTCCATTCCATTCCATGGAATTCCATTCCATTCCATTCCATTCCATTCCATTCCATTCCATTCTATTCTACTGGTGTCCATTCCATTCCATTCCATTCCATTCCATTCCATTCCATTCCTTTCCATTCCATTGCATTCCATTGCATTCCATTCCATTCCATTCCATTCCATTCCATTCCATTCCACTCCACTCCACTCCACTCCACTCCATTCCACTCCACTCCACTCCGGTACATTCCATTCCATTCCATTCCATTCCATTCCATTCCATTCCATTCCATTCCGTGCTTCTCGGGTACATTCCGTTCCGTTCCATTGCATTCCATTCCATTCCATTCCGTTCCAGTGCACTCTACTCCACTCCACTCCACTCCACTCCACTCCGGTACATTCCATTCCATTCCATTCCATTCCATTCCATTCCATTTCCATTCCCATTCCATTTCCATTCCCGTTCCATTTCCATTCCCGTTTCTTTTCCATTCCCGTTCCATTTCCATTCCAGTTCCATTACCATTCCCGTTCCATTTCCATTCCCGATCCATTTCCATTCCCGTTCCTTTTCCATTCCCGTTCCATTTCCATTCCCATTCCGTTACCATTCCCGTTCCATTTCCGTTCCCGTTCCGTTTCCGTTCCCGTTCCATTTCCGTTCCCGTTCCGTTTCCGTTCTCGTTCCGTTTCCGTTCCCGTTCCATTTCCGTTCCCGTTCCATTTCCGTTCCCGTTCCATTTCCATTCCCGTTCCATTTCCATTCCCTTTCCATTTCCATTTCATTCCATTCCGTTCTGCTCGGGTACCTTCCATTCCATTCCATTGCATTCCATTCCGTTCTGCTCCTGTCCATTCCATTCCATTCCATTCCGTTCCATTCCGTTCTACTCGGGTAGATTCCATTCCATTCCATTCCATTCCATTCCATTCCATTCCATTCCATTCCATTCTACTGGTGTCCATTCCATTCCATTCCATTCCATTCCATTCCATTCCATTCCATTGCATTCCATTCCATTCCATTCCATTCCATTCCGTTCCGTTCTACTCGGTTACATTCCATTCAATTCCATTCCATTCCGTTCTACTCGGGTAGATTCCATTCCATTCCATTCCATTCCTTTCCATTCCATTGCATTCCATTGCATTGCATTGCACTCAATTCCATTCCATTCCATTCCATTCCATTCCATTCCATTCCATTCCATTCCGTTCCGTTCAACTCGGTTACATTCCATTCAATTACATTCCATTCCGTTCTACTCGGTTACATTCCATTCCATTCCATTCCATTCCATTCCAATCCATTCCATTCCATTCCATTCCGTTCTACTTTGGTACATTCCATTCCATTCCATTCCATTCCATTCCATTACATTACATTACATTACATTCCATTCCATTCCGTTCTACTCGGGTTGATTCCATTCTATTCCATTCCATTCCATTCCATTCCATTCCATTCCATTCCATTCCATTCCATTCCATGGAATTCCATTCCATTCCATTCCATTCCATTCCATTCCATTCCATTCCATTCCATTGAATTCCATTCCATTCCATTCCATTCCATTCCATTGAATTCCATTCCGTTCCATTCCATTCCATTGAATTCCATTCCATTCCATTCCATTCCATTCCATTCCATTCCATTCCATTCCATTCCATTCCATTCCATTGAATTCCATTCCATTCCATTCCATTCCATTCCATTCCATTCCATCCCATTCCATTCCATTCCATTCCATTCCGTTCTACTCGGGTTGATTCCATTCTATTCCATTCCATTCCATTCGATCCCATTTGATTCCATTCGATTCCATTCAATTCCATTCGATTCCATTCCATTCCACTCCATTCCATTCCATTGAATTCCATTCCGTTCCATTCCATTCCATTCCATTCCATTCCATTCCATTCCATTGAATTCCATTCCATTCCATTCCATTCCATTCCATTGAATTCCATTCCATTCCATTCCATTCCATTGAATTCCATTCCATTCCATTCCATTCCATTCCATTCCATTCCATTCTACTGGTGTCCATTCCATTCCATTCCATTCCATTCCATTCCATTCCTTTCCATTCCATTGCATTCCATTGCATTCCATTCCATTCCATTCCATTCCATTCCATTCCATTCCACTCCACTCCACTCCACTCCACTCCATTCCACTCCACTCCACTCCGGTACATTCCATTCCATTCCATTCCATAGAATTCCATTCCATTCCATTCCATTCCATTCCATTGAATTCCATTCCATTCCATTCCATTCCATTCCATTCCATTCCATTCCATTGAATTCCATTCCATTCCATAGAATTCCATTCCATTCCATTCCATTCCATTGAATTCCGTTCCTTTCCATTCCATTCCATTCCGTTCCTTTCCGTTCCGTTCCGTTCCGTTCCGTTGCGTTCCGTTCCGTTCCGTTGCGTTCCGTTCCGTTCTACTCGGGTTGATTCCATTCTATTCCATTCCATTCCATTCCATTCCATTCCATTCCATTCCATTGAATTCCGTTCCATTCCATTCCATTCCCTTCCGTTCCGTCCCGTTCCTTTCCGTTCCGTTCCGTTGCGTGCCGTTCCGTTCTACTCAGGTTGATTCCATTCTATTCCATTCCATTCCATTCGATTCCATTCGATTCCAATCGATTCCATTCGATTGCATTCGATTCCATTCGTTGCCATTCCATTCCATTCCATTGAATTCCATTCCGTTCCATTCCATTCCATTCCATTCCATTGAATTCCATTCCATTCCATTCCATTCCTTTCCATTCCATAGAATTCCATTCCATTCCATTCCATTCCATTCCATTCCATTCCATTCCATTGAATTCCGTTCCATTCCATTCCATTCCATTCCATTCCATTCCATAGAATTCCGTTCCATTCCATTCCATTCCATTCCATTCCATTCCATAGAATTCCATTCCATTCCGTTCCATTCCATTCCATTCCATAGAATTCCATTCCATTCCATTCCATTCCATTCCATTTCATTGAATTCCATTCCATTCCATTCCATTCCATTCCATTCCATTCCATTCCATAGAATTCCATTCCATTCCATTCCATTCCATTGAATTCCGTTCCATTCCATTCCATTCCGTTCCGTTCCATTCCGTTCCGTTCCGTTGCGTTCCGTTCCGTTCCGTTGTGTTCCGTTCCGTTCTACTCGGGTTGATTCCATTCTATTCCATTCCATTCCAATCCATTCCATTCCATTCCATTGAATTCCATTCCATTCCATTCCATTCCATTCCATTCCATTCCATGGAATTCCATTCCATTCCATTCTATGGAATTCCGTTGCATTTCATTCCATTCCGTTCCTTTCCATCCCGTTCCGTTCCGTTCCGTTCCGTTGCGTTCCGTTCCGTTCTACTCGGGTTGATTCCATTCTATTCCATTCCATTCCATTCGATTCCATTCGATTCCATTCGATTACACTCCATTCCATTCCATAGAATTCCATTCCATTCCATTCCATTCCATTGAATTCCATTCCATTCCATTCCATAGAATTCCATTGAATTCCATTCCATTCCATTGAATTCCATTCCATTCCATTCCATTCCATTCCATTCCATTCCATTCCATTCTACTGGTGTCCATTCCATTCCATTCCATTCCATTCCATTCCATTCCATTCCATTCCTTTCCATTCCATTGCATTCCATTGCATTCCATTCCATTCCATTCCATTCCATTCCATTCCATTCCACTCCACTCCACTCCACTCCACTCCATTCCACTCCACTCCACTCCGGTACATTCCATTCCATTCCATTCCATTCCATTCCATTCCATTCCATTCCATTCCATTCCGTGCTTCTCGGGTACATTCCGTTCCGTTCCATTCCATTCCATTCCATTCCATTCCGTTCCAGTGCACTCTACTCCACTCCACTCCACTCCACTCCACTCCACTCCGGTACATTCCATTCCATTCCATTCCATTCCATTCCATTCCATTTCCATTCCCATTCCATTTCCATTCCCGTTCCATTTCCATTCCCGTTTCTTTTCCATTCCCGTTCCATTTCCATTCCAGTTCCATTACCATTCCCGTTCCATTTCCATTCCCGATCCATTTCCATTCCCGTTCCTTTTCCATTCCCGTTCCATTTCCGTTCCCGTTCCGTTTCCGTTCCCGTTCCATTTCCGTTCTCGTTCCGTTTCCGTTCCCGTTCCATTTCCGTTCTCGTTCCGTTTCCGTTCCCGTTCCATTTCCATTCCCGTTCCGTTTCCGTTCCCGTTCCATTTCCATTCCCGTTCCATTTCCATTCCCTTTCCATTTCCATTTCATTCCATTCCGTTCTGCTCGGGTACCTTCCATTCCATTCCATTGCATTCCATTCCGTTCTGCTCCTGTCCATTCCATTCCATTCCATTCCGTTCCATTCCGTTCTACTCGGGTAGATTCCATTCCATTCCATTCCATTCCATTCCATTCCATTCCATTCCATTCCATTCTACTGGTGTCCATTCCATTCCATTCCATTCCATTCCATTCCATTCCATTCCATTGCATTCCATTCCATTCCATTCCATTCCATTCCGTTCCGTTCTACTCGGTTACATTCCATTCAATTCCATTCCATTCCGTTCTACTCGGGTAGATTCCATTCCATTCCATTCCATTCCTTTCCATTCCATTGCATTCCATTGCATTGCATTGCACTCAATTCCATTCCATTCCATTCCATTCCATTCCATTCCATTCCATTCCATTCCGTTCCGTTCAACTCGGTTACATTCCATTCAATTACATTCCATTCCGTTCTACTCGGTTACATTCCATTCCATTCCATTCCATTCCATTCCAATCCATTCCATTCCATTCCATTCCGTTCTACTTTGGTACATTCCATTCCATTCCATTCCATTCCATTCCATTCCATTCCATTACATTCCATTCCATTCCATTCCGTTCTACTCGGGTTGATTCCATTCTATTCCATTCCATTCCATTCCATTCCATTCCATTCCATTCCATTCCATTCCATTCCATGGAATTCCATTCCATTCCATTCCATTCCATTCCATTCCATTGAATTCAATTCCATTCCATTCCATTCCATTCCATTGAATTCCATTCCATTCCATTCCATTCCATTCCATTCCATTCCATCCCATTCCATTCCATTCCATTCCGTTCTACTCGGGTTGATTCCATTCTATTCCATTCCATTCCATTCGATCCCATTTGATTCCATTCGATTCCATTCAATTCCATTCGATTCCATTCCATTCCACTCCATTCCATTCCATTGAATTCCATTCCGTTCCATTCCATTCCATTCCATTCCATTCCATTCCATTCCATTGAATTCCATTCCATTCCATTCCATTCCATTCCATTGAATTCCATTCCATTCCATTCCATTCCATTGAATTCCATTCCATTCCATTCCATTCCATTCCATTCCATTCCATTCTACTGGTGTCCATTCCATTCCATTCCATTCCATTCCATTCCTTTCCATTCCATTGCATTCCATTGCATTCCATTCCATTCCATTCCATTCCATTCCATTCCATTCCACTCCACTCCACTCCACTCCACTCCATTCCACTCCAATCCACTCCGGTACATTCCATTCCATTCCATTCCATTCCATTCCATAGAATTCCATTCCATTCCATTCCATTCCATTCCATTGAATTCCATTCCATTCCATTCCATTCCATTCCATTCCATTCCATTGAATTCCATTCCATTCCATAGAATTCCATTCCATTCCATTCCATTCCATTGAATTCCGTTCCTTTCCATTCCATTCCATTCCGTTCCTTTCCGTTCCGTTCCGTTCCGTTCCGTTGCGTTCCGTTCCGTTCCGTTGCGTTCCGTTCCGTTCTACTCGGGTTGATTCCATTCTATTCCATTCCATTCCATTCCATTCCATTGAATTCCATTCCATTCCATTCCATTCCATTGAATTCCGTTCCATTCCATTCCATTCCCTTCCGTTCCGTCCCGTTCCGTTCCGTTCCGTTCCGTTGCGTGCCGTTCCGTTCTACTCAGGTTGATTCCATTCTATTCCATTCCATTCCATTCGATTCCATTCGATTCCAATCGATTCCATTCGATTGCATTCGATTCCATTCGTTGCCATTCCATTCCATTCCACTGAATTCCATTCCGTTCCATTCCATTCCATTCCATTCCATTGAATTCCATTCCATTCCATTCCATTCCTTTCCATTCCATAGAATTCCATTCCATTCCATTCCATTCCATTCCATTCCATTGAATTCCGTTCCATTCCATTCCATTCCATTCCATTCCATTCCATAGAATTCCGTTCCATTCCATTCCATTCCATTCCATTCCATTCCATTCCATTCCATAGAATTCCATTCCATTCCGTTCCATTCCATTCCATTCCATAGAATTCCATTCCATTCCATTCCATTCCATTCCATTTCATTGAATTCCATTCCATTCCATTCCATTCCATTCCATTCCATTCCATAGAATTCCATTCCATTCCATTCCATTCCATTGAATTCCGTTCCATTCCATTCCATTCCGTTCCGTTCCATTCCGTTCCGTTCCGTTGCGTTCCGTTCCGTTCCGTTGTGTTCCGTTCCGTTCTACTCGGGTTGATTCCATTCTATTCCATTCCATTCCAATCCTTTCCATTCCATTCCATTGAATTCCATTCCATTCCATTCCATTCCATTCCATTCCATTCCATGGAATTCCATTCCATTCCATTCCATGGAATTCCGTTCCATTTCATTCCATTCCGTTCCTTTCCATCCCGTTCCGTTCCGTTCCGTTCTACTCGGGTTGATTCCATTCTATTCCATTCCATTCCATTCGATTCCATTCGATTCCATTCGATTCCACTCCATTCCTTTCCATAGAATTCCATTCCATTCCATTCCATTCCATTGAATTCCATTCCATTCCATTCCATAGAATTCCAATGAATTCCATTCCATTCCATTGAATTCCATTCCATTCCATTCCATTCCATTCCATTCCATTCCATTCCATTCTACTGGTGTCCATTCCATTCCATTCCATTCCATTCCATTCCATTCCATTCCATTCCATTCCTTTCCATTCCATTGCATTCCATTGCATTCCATTCCATTCCATTCCATTCCATTCCATTCCATTCCACTCCACTCCACTCCACTCCACTCCATTCCACTCCACTCCACTCCGGTACATTCCATTCCATTCCATTCCATTCCATTCCATTCCATTCCATTCCATTCCATTCCGTGCTTCTCGGGTACATTCCGTTCCGTTCCATTCCATTCCATTCCATTCCATTCCGTTCCAGTGCACTCTACTCCACTCCACTCCACTCCACTCCACTCCGGTACATTCCATTCCATTCCATTCCATTCCATTCCATTCCATTCCATTCCATTTCCATTCCCATTCCATTTCCATTCCCGTTCCATTTCCATTCCCGTTTCTTTTCCATTCCCGTTCCATTTCCATTCCAGTTCCATTACCATTCCCGTTCCATTTCCATTCCCGATCCATTTCCATTCCCGTTCCTTTTCCATTCCCGTTCCATTTCCATTCCCGTTCCGTTACCATTCCCGTTCCATATCCGTTCCCGTTCCGTTTCCGTTCCCGTTCCATTTCCGTTCTCGTTCCGTTTCCGTTCCCGTTCCATTTCCATTCCCGTTCCATTTCCGTTCCCGTTCCATTTCCATTCCCGTTCCATTTCCGTTCCCGTTCCATTTCCATTCCCGTTCTATTTCCATTCCCTTTCCATTTCCATTTCATTCCATTCCGTTCTGCTCGGGTACATTCCATTCCATTCCATTGCATTCCATTCCGTTCTGCTCCTGTCCATTCCATTCCATTCCATTCCGTTCCATTCCGTTCTACTCGGGTAGATTCCATTCCATTCCATTCCATTCCATTCCATTCCATTCCATTCCATTCCATTCCATTCTACTGGTGTCCATTCCATTCCATTCCATTCCATTCCATTCCATTCCATTCCATTCCATTGCATTCCATTCCATTCCATTCCATTCCATTCCGTTCCGTTCTACTCGGTTACATTCCATTCAATTCCATTCTATTCCGTTCTACTCGGGTAGATTCCATTCCATTCCATTCCATTCCTTTCCTTTCCATTCCATTGCATTCCATTGCATTGCATTGCACTCAATTCCATTCCATTCCATTCCATTCCATTCCATTCCATTCCATTCCATTCCATTCCATTCCGTTCCGTTCAACTCGGTTACATTCCATTCAATTACATTCCATTCCGTTCTACTCGGTTACATTCCATTCCATTCCATTCCATTCCATTCCAATCCATTCCATTCCATTCCATTCCGTTCTACTCGGGTACATTCCATTCCATTCCATTCCATTCCATTCCATTCCATTCCATTCCATTCCATTCCATTCGGTTCTACTTTGGTACATTCCATTCCATTCCATTCCATTCCATTCCATTCCATTCCATTACATTCCATTCCATTCCATTCCGTTCTACTCGGGTTGATTCCATTCTATTCCATTCCATTCCATTCCATTCCATTCCATTCCATTCCATTCCATTCCAATCGATTCCATTCCATTCCATTCCATGGAATTCCATTCCATTCCATTCCATTCCATGGAACTCCATTCCGTTCCATTCCATTCCATAGAATTCCATTCCATTCCATTCCATTCCATTCCATTCCATTCCATTCCATTGAATTCCATTCCATTCCATTCCATTCCATTCCATCCCATTCCATTCCATTCCATTCCGTTCTACTCGGGTTGATTCCATTCTATTCCATTCCATTCCATTCGATCCCATTTGATTCCATTCGATTCCATTCAATTCCATTCGATTCCATTCCATTCCACTCCATTCCATTCCATTGAATTCCATTCCATTCCATTCCATTCCATTCCATTCCATTCCATTCCATTCCATTGAATTCCATTCCATTCCATTCCATTCCTTTCCATTGAATTCCATTCCATTCCATTCCATTCCATTCCATTCCATGGAATTCCATTCCATTCCATTCCATTCCATTCCATTCCATTCCATTCCATAGAATTCCATTCCATTCCATTCCATTCCACTGAATTCCGTTCCATTCCATTCCATTCCGTTCCGTTCCGTTCCGTTGCGTTCCGTTGCGTTCCGTTCCGTTCCGTTGTGCTCCGTTCCGTTCTACTCGGGTTGATTCCATTCTATTCCATTCCATTCCAATCCATTCCGTTCCATTCCATTGAATTCCATTCCATTACATTCCATTCCATTCCATTCCATTCCATTCCATTCCATGGAATTCCGTTCCATTCCATTCCATTCCGTTCCGTTCCGTCCCGTTCCGTTCCGTTCCGTTCCGATGCGTTCCGTTCCGTTCTACTCGGGTTGATTCCATTCTATTCCATTCCATTCCATTCGATTCCATTCGATTCCATTCGATTCCACTCCATTCCATTCCATAGAATTCCATTCCATTCCATTCCATTCCATTGAATTCCATTCCATTCCATTCCATTCCATTGAATTCCATTCCATTCCATTCCATTCCATTGAATTCCATTCCATTCCACTCCATTCCATTCCATTCCATTCCATTCCATTCCATTCCATTCCATTCCATTCCATTCCATTCCATTCCATTCCATTCTACTGTTGTCCATTCCATTCCATTCCATTCCATTCCATTCCATTCCATTCCAGTCCTTTCCATTCCAGTCCTTTCCATTCCATTGCATTCCATTGCATTCCATTCCATTCCATTCCATTCCATTCCATTCCATTCCATTCCATTCCATTCCACTCCACTCCACTCCACTCCACTCCATTCCACTCCACTCCACTCCGGTACATTCCATTCCATTCCATTCCATTCCATTCCATTCCATTCCGTGCTTCTCGGGTACATTCCGTTCCGTTCCATTCCATTCCATTCCATTCCATTCCGTTCCAGTGCACTCTACTCCACTCCACTCCACTCCACTCCGGTACATTCCATTCCATTCCATTCCATTCCATTCCATTCCATTCCATTCCATTCCATTCCATTTCCATTCCCATTCCATTTCCATTCCCGTTCCATTTCCATTCCCGTTTCTTTTCCATTCCCGTTCCATTTCCATTCCAGTTCCATTACCATTCCCGTTCCATTTCCATTCCCGATCCATTTCCATTCCCGTTCCTTTTCCATTCCCGTTCCATTTCCATTCCCGTTCCGTTACCATTCCCGTTCCATTTCCGTTCCCGTTCCGTTTCCGTTCCCGTTCCATTTCCGTTCTCGTTCCGTTTCCGTTCCCGTTCCATTTCCATTCCCGTTCCATTTCCGTTCCCGTTCCATTTCCATTCCCGTTCCATTTCCATTCCCTTTCCATTTCCATTTCATTCCATTCCGTTCTGCTCGGGTACATTCCATTCCATTCCATTGCATTCCATTCCGTTCTGCTCCTGTCCATTCCATTCCATTCCATTCCGTTCCATTCCGTTCTACTCGGGTAGATTCCATTCCATTCCATTCCATTCCATTCCATTCCATTCCATTCCATTCTACTGGTGTCCATTCCATTCCATTCCATTCCATTCCATTCCATTCCATTCCATTCCATTCCATTCCATTGCATTCCATTCCATTCCATTCCATTCCATTCCGTTCCGTTCTACTCGGTTACATTCCATTCAATTCCATTCCATTCCGTTCTACTCGGGTAGATTCCATTCCATTCCATTCCATTCCTTTCCTTTCCATTCCATTGCATTCCATTGCATTGCATTGCACTCAATTCCATTCCATTCCATTCCATTCCATTCCATTCCATTCCATTCCATTCCATTCCGTTCCGTTCAACTCGGTTACATTCCATTCAATTACATTCCATTCCGTTCTACTCGGTTACATTCCATTCCATTCCATTCCATTCCATTCCAATCCATTCCATTCCATTCCATTCCGTTCTACTCGGGTACATTCCATTCCATTCCATTCCATTCCATTCCATTCCATTCCATTCCATTCCATTCCATTCGGTTCTACTTTGGTACATTCCATTCCATTCCATTCCATTCCATTCCATTCCATTCCATTACATTCCATTCCATTCCATTCCGTTCTACTCGGGTTGATTCCATTCTATTCCATTCCATTCCATTCCATTCCATTCCATTCCATTCCATTCCATTCCAATCGATTCCATTCCATTCCATTCCATGGAATTCCATTCCATTCCATTCCATTCCATGGAACTCCATTCCGTTCCATTCCATTCCATAGAATTCCATTCCATTCCATTCCATTCCATTCCATTCCATTCCATTCCATTCCATTGAATTCCATTCCATTCCATTCCATTCCATTCCATCCCATTCCATTCCATTCCATTCCGTTCTACTCGGGTTGATTCCATTCTATTCCATTCCATTCCATTCGATCCCATTTGATTCCATTCGATTCCATTCAATTCCATTCGATTCCATTCCATTCCACTCCATTCCATTCCATTGAATTCCATTCCATTCCATTCCATTCCATTCCATTCCATTCCATTCCATTCCATTGAATTCCATTCCATTCCATTCCATTCCATTGAATTCTGTTCCATTCCATTCCTTTCCATTCCATTCCGTTCTACTCGGGTTGATTCCATTCTATTCCATTCCGTTCCGTTCCGTTCCGTTCCGTTCCGTTCCATTCCACTCGGGTTGATTCCATTCTATTCCATTCCATTCCATTCCATTCCATTCGATTCCATTCGATTCCATTCGATTCCATTCGATTCCATTCGATTCCATTCCATTCCATTGAATTCCATTCCATTCCATTCCATTGAATTCCGTTCCATTCCATTCCATTTGAATTCCATTCCATTCCATTCCATTCCATTCCATTCCATTCCATTCCATTCCATTCCATTCCATTCCATTCCATTCTACTCGTGTTGATTCCATTCTATTACATTCCATTCCATTCGATTCCATTCGATTCCATTCGATTCCATTCGATTCCATTCCATTCCATTCCATTCAATTGAATTCCATTCCATTCCATTCCATTCCATTCCATTCCATTGAATTCCATTCCATTCCATTCCATTCCATTCCATTCCATTCCATTCCATTGAATTCCGTTCCATTCCATTCCATTCCATTCCATTCCATTCCATTGAATTCCATTACATTGAATTCCATTCCATTCCATTCCATTCCATGGAATTCCATTCCATTCCGTTCCGTTCCATTCCGTTCCGTTCCGTACCGTTCCATTCCATTCCATTCCATTCCATTGAAATCCGTTCCATTCCATTGAATTCCATTCCATTCCGTTCCATTCCATTGAATTCCGTTCCGTTCCGTTCCGTTCCGTTCCGTTCCATTCCGTTCCATTCCGTTCCATTCCGTTCTACTCGGGTTGATTCCATTCTATTCCATTCCATTCCACTCGATTCCATTCCATTCGATTCCATTCCATTCCATTGAATTCCGTTCCATTCCATTCCATTCCATTGAATTCCGTTCCATTCCATTCAATTCCATTCCATTCCATTCCATTCCATTTGAATTCCATTCCATTCCATTCCATTCCATTCCATTCCATTGAATTCCATTCCATTCCATTCCATTCCATTGAATTCTGTTCCATTCAATTCCATTCCATTCCATTCCGTTCTACTCGGGTTGATTCCATTCTATTCCATTCCGTTCCGTTCCGTTCCGTTCCGTTCCTTTCCGTTCCATTCCATTCCACTCGGGTTGGTTCCATTCTATTCCTTTCCATTGCATTCGATTCCATTCGATTCCATTCGATTCCATTCGATTCCATTCGATTCCATGCCATTCCATTCCATTCCATTGAATTCCGTTCCATCCCATTCCATTCCATTGAATTCCGTTCCATTCCATTCAATTCCATTCCATTCCATTCCATTCCATTTGAATTCCATTCCATTCCATTCCGTTCCATTCCATTCCATTCCATTCCATTCCATTCCATTCCATTCTACTCGGGTTGATTCCATTCTATTCCATTCCATTCCATTCGATTCCATTCGATTCCATTCGATTCCATTCGATTCCATTCCATTCCATTCCATTCCATTCCATTCCATTCCATTGAATTCCATTCCATTGAATTCCATTCCATTCCATTGAATTCCATTCCATTCCATTCCATTCCTTTGAAGTCCGTTCCATTCCATTCCATTCCATTCCATTCCATTCCATTTAATTCCATACCATTGAATTCCATTCCATTCCATTCCATTGAATTCCATTCCATTCCATTGAATTCCATTCCATTCCATTCCATTCCATTCCATTGAATTCCATTCCATTGAATTCCATTCCATTCCATTGAATTCCATTCCAATCCATTCCATTCCATTGAATTCCGTTCCATTCCATTCCATTCCGTTCCATTCCATTTGAATTCCATTCCATTCCATTCCATTCCATTCCATTCTACTCGGGTTGATTCCATTCTATTCCATTCCATTCCATTCCATTCCATTCGATTCCATTCTATTCCATTCCATTCCATTCGATTCCATTCTATTCCATTCGATTCCATTCTATTCAATTCGATTCCATTCCATTCCATTCCATTCCATTCCATTCCATTCCATTCCATTGAATTCCATTCCATTCCATTCCGTTCCATTCCATTCCGTTCCATTCCATTCCATTCCATTCCATTCCATTCCATTCCATTCCATTCCGTTCTACTCGGGTTGATTCCATTCTATTCCATTCCGTTCTGTTCCGTTCCGTTCCGTTCCGTTCCATTCCACTCGGGTTGATTCCATTCTATTCCATTCCATTCCATTCCATTCCATTCCATTCCATTCGATTCCATTCGATTCCATTCGATTCCATTCGATTCCATTCCATTCCATTGAATTCCATTCCATTCCATTCCATTCCATTGAATTCCGTTCCATTCCATTCAATTCCATTCCATTCCATTCCATTCCATTCCATTTGAATTCCATTCCATTCCATTCCATTCCATTCCATTCCATTCCATTCCATTCCATTCCATTCCATTCTACTCGGGTTGATTCCATTCTATTACATTCCATTCCATTCGATTCCATTCGATTCCATTCGATTCCATTCCATTCCATTCCATTCAATTGAATTCCATTCCATTCCATTCCATTCCATTCCATTCCATTGAATTCCATTCCATTCCATTCCATTCCATTCCATTCCAATCCATTGAATTCCGTTCCATTCCATTCCATTCCATTCCGTTCCATTCCATTGAATTCCATTACATTGAATTCCATTCCATTCCATTCCATTCCATGGAATTCCATTCCATTCCGTTCCGTTCCATTCCGTTCCGTTCCGTACCGTTCCATTCCATTCCATTCCATTCCATTGAATTCCGTTCCATTCCATTGAATTCCATTCCATTCCGTTCCATTCCATTGAATTCCGTTCCGTTCCGTTCCGTTCCGTTCCGTTCCATTCCGTTCCATTCCGTTCCATTCCGTTCTACTCGGGTTGATTCCATTCTATTCCATTCCATTCCACTCGATTCCATTCCATTCGATTCCATTCCATTCCATTCCATTCCGTTCTACTCGGGTTCATTCCATTCCATTCCTTTCCGTTCCATTCGATTCCATTCTATTCCATTCGATTCCATTCTATTCAATTCGATTCCATTCCATTCCATTCCATTCCTTTCCATTCCATTCCATTCCATTGAATTCCATTCCATTCCATTCCGTTCCATTCCATTCCGTTCCATTCCATTCCATTCCATTCCATTCCATTCCATTACGTTCCGTTCCATTCCGTTCCATTCCATTGAATTCCGATCCATTGCATTGAATTCCGTTCCATTCCATTCCATTCCTTTCCGTTCCGTTCCGTTCCGTTCCGTTCCGTTCTACTCGGGTTGATTCCATTCTATTCCATTCCATTCCATTCGATTCCAATCTATTCCATTCGATTCCATTCGATTCAATTCGATTCCATT